>NC_057805.1:1030818-1032487 GCF_018294505.1 Triticum aestivum
GCGGGGGTGAGTGGGAGAGGGGCCCGAGGAGGCGGGGGGAGCTGGCGTCCTTATCCTCCCCGTCGCCGGCGAGGGGGTGCGGCGGGGACTGCCCCTGTTCCGACCCCGGTCGGGGGAACAGGGAAGGGGGGTGAGTGGGAGAGGTGGGCTGGGCCGGGGGGTCGGCCCAGTTGGGCCAGGGGTGCTGTGGGGGGCCTTCTCCTTTTTCTTTTTCTTTGTCTGTGTTCTTTTGCATTTTCTTTTTATTTGTTTATTTTCTTTTCTGTTTTATTTCATTTAAAAGTATTTAGGTATTTTATAAAAATGTGTTTTCTCCACCATAATTACCAGTGTATTATTTGGCCCCCACCGAAAATTTTTGTTTAAATTTTTGAAAACTTTTATTTTCCACTTTAATTTTAATTGAAGTTTGAATTAGGAGTTTGAAAAGAAGTGTGATTCCAAATGTGATCATGCCCTGTTTAGCAACATGATTAGCTTAATCACAGAGAGTTACTGTAGCATGATCCTCAGGGTGTTACACCCACAGTTCCACAGGATCGAAAACTGACTCTCCTGTACACCGTGTTGTCAGAGTTATTCCTCGCTCTTGACTTTGTATGTAATTCACGGGCCACCTGCCTAGTGATCTATACTCGTATTACATGCAATGCTTATTCACATTGCTCTAAACCCCTTCAACACTTTGTTTCAGGCAACGAACGATTGCCTATGCGCTTGAAAACTTCTATTTTTGTACCTTCTTACTTTGCTCTCGATAATTTCTTAAGTTGCAATTCGAGAGATACTTTCCGCCACTTTCCCCGATGATGTTGACCAGATAGTAAACCTTGCAGAAGTCCGTCTTCCAGAATACCCCCCTTACTCTGTCGTAAGTACGATGGAGTTCCCGAAGGAAGGACGGCAACTTTATCATGATGACCTGAAACAGCAGAATGAAGACATCAATGTAATGGATCAACCTCTTCGAGAAGAACAACCAAGACCAAGAACGCTCCCTAGAATTTCGTAACACGAACCTTCCCCCTTTACTTCCCTCTTAAATCTCGGGACCAGATTTCTTGTAGTGGAGGAGAATTGTGACGCCCGGATAATTATGCTACAGTAACCCTACGCTAATGATGCCACGTCACCTCTGTTAGTGTTGATAATCTCGCGTTAGTTCAAAACCGGATCAAAATTCAAATTCAAAATATGGCAAACAACAAAAGTTTTGAAAAAATAAAACTAAAATGTTCGGGTTGTTTCAAATAAATCGTAAGCAATTATGGTGGAGAGACCAAGCTTTGATAAAATGTTTAAAGGCTCTAAAGTAATTAAAACAGCAGCTATGACAATTAATTAAATGCCTTTTAAAAATAATAATAATGCAAACTAGTTTAATCAGGTGTCAAACTTTTTGGGGCAGTACAATAAATTATAACATTAATTTAGGAGTTGTATTTATATTTTATAAAACAGAAATTAAAAGAATAAAATAGAAAAGAAAATAGATAAAGAAAAGAAAACAAAAAAGAAACAAAAAAAGGGAAAGACAAAGCCCCCCTCCCCCTGGGCCATTCGGCCCAACTGGCCACCCAGGCCACCAGGAGGCCCACCCCGCACTCCCCATATCCCCCACCCCCCGAAACCCTAGCCCAACCACCCACTCTCCCTTCGCTCTCTTCCC
>NC_057805.1:1033670-1049982 GCF_018294505.1 Triticum aestivum
ACCGCCGCCCCGCACCGCTCTACCGCACCGGCCCACGAGCCCCGCCGAGGCCACGGCCTCGCCCCGTCGTGCCGGGCTACGGCCACCGCCGGCGCCCCCTGTTGCCCCGTTCGGGTGCACGGGCGCCCACGCCCACACCCCGCGCCCGTTAACCCTGTTGGCCACATGGGCCTATGACATAGGGGCCCACGCCCCAGAACGTTTAATAAAAAAAGAGAAAAAAAGAATTAAAAAAATAATAATAATAAAAATAATAACTTAATTCATAAAAATTAATAAATAAATAAAGAAAGAAAATAAAAAAAGTAATTAATTCATTAGTTAATTAATTAAGTTAATTAACCCTGTTTAAATTAATCTAATTAATTAGTTAATTTAATTAAACAGTAATTAATTAGATAAACCCTAATTAACCTAAACAAAGAATGACAGGTGGGTCCCATTGGACCCACATGTCAGTTTGACTTAGTCAACCCCTGTTGACTGCTGATGTTAGCATGACATCATGCTGATGTCATAAATCCAATTTCGAATTAAGTTAAATGATTAATTAAATTCCAGAAAGTAGTAAATCTTTAGAAAATCATATCTTTTAAACCATAGATCAGATGGAAATACTTTCTACATGAAAGTTGCTCAGAACGACGAGACGAATCCGAATACGCAGTCCGTTCGTCCGCAAGACGTCCCTAGCATAGCAAACTTGCAACTTTCCCCCTCCGTTTCATCTGTCCGAAAAATGCAAACTTCGGAAAAACTTTCCCGGATGTTTCCCCCCTTTGCCGATATCACCTACTACCGCGTTAGGGCACACCTAGCACCGCGTATTGTCATGTTACGCTTTGTGTTGTTCTGATTGCTCTGTTATTTATTGTGTTCCCCCTCCGTTAATTCTTTCCGGTAGACCCCGAGACTACCGGCGACCCCCAGTTCGACTACGGATTTGACGACCCCTACTTGCCAGAGCAACCAGGCAAGCCCCCCCCCCCCTTGATCACCAGATATCGCCTATTCTTCTCTATACTGCTTGCATTAGAGTAGTGTAGCATGTTACTGCTTTCCGTTAATCCTATCCTGATGCATAGCCTGTCATTGTTGCTACAGTTGTTACCCTTACCTGCTATCCTACTGCTTAGTATAGGATGCTAGTGTTCCATCAGTGGCCCTACACTCTTGTCCGTCTGCCATGCTATACTACTGGGCCGTGATCACTTTGGGAGGTGATCACGGGTATATACTATATACATTTATACATGACACATGTGGTGACTAAAGTCGGGTCGGCTCGAGGAGTACCCGCAAGTGATTCTGATGAGGGGGCTGAAAGGACAGGTGGCTCCACCCCGGTAGAGGTGGGCCTGGGTTCCTGACGGCCCCCTACTGTTACTTTATGGCGGAGCGACAGGGCAGGTTGAGACCACCTAGGAGAGAGGTGGGCCTGGCCCTGGTCGGCGTTCGCGGATAAATAACACTCTTTAACGAGATCTTGGTATTTGATCTGAGTCTGGCCATTTGGTCTATACGCACTAACCATCTACGCGGGAGTAGTTATGGGTATCCCGGCGTCGTGGTATCAGCCGAAGCCTTCGTGACGTC
Organism: Triticum aestivum; assembly: GCF_018294505.1. Lineage (NCBI taxonomy): Eukaryota > Viridiplantae > Streptophyta > Magnoliopsida > Poales > Poaceae > Triticum > Triticum aestivum. The sequence continues at coordinate 1,035,267 of NC_057805.1, forward strand.
AGCGACTGAGTGGCGCGCGCCGGATTGGACTGGAACGCCACTAGGCTAGGTCTGCTTCCGGCCGCGTACGCAACGTGCAGGTGTGCATAGGGCGATGGGCACAGACCCCTGCGCGCATAGGGTTAGACCGGCGTGCTGACCGCTCTGTTGTGCTTAGGTAGGGCTGCGACGCGTTGATCTTACGAGGCCGGGCATGACCCAGAAAAGTGTGTCCGGCCAAATGGGATCGAGCGTGTTGGGTTATGTGGTGCACCCCTGCAGGGAAGTTTATCTATTCGAATAGCCGTGTCCCTCAGTAAAAGGACGACCCGGAGTTGTACCTTGACCTTATGACAACTAGAACTGGATACTTGATAAAACACACCCTTCCAAGTGCCAGATATAACCCGGTGATCGCTCTCTAACAGGGCGACGAGGAGGGGATCGCCGGGTAGGATTATGCTATACGATGCTACTTGGAGGGCTTCAATCTACTCTCTTCTACATGCTAAGATGGAGATGGCCAGAAGCGTAGTCTTCGACTGGATTAGCTATCCCCCTCTTATTCTGGCATTCTGCAGTTCAGTCCACTGATATGGCCCTTTACACCTATACCCATTGCATATGTAGTGTAGCTCCTTGCTTGCGAGTACTTTGGATGAGTACTCACGGTTGCTTTTCTCCCCTTTTTCCCCTTTCTATACCTGATTGTCGCAACTAGATGCTGGAGTCCAGGAGCTAGAGATCCCGAGGATGATTCTACATGGAGTTCGGCTTCGAGGAGTAGTTAGGAGGTCCCAGGCAGGAGGCCTTGCATTTTCGATCGTTGTTACTTTTGTGCTAGCCTTCTTAAGGCAAACTTGTTTAACTTATGTCTGTACTCAGATAGTGTTGCTTCTGCTGACTCGTCTATGATCGAGCACTTGTATTCGAGCCCTCGAGGCCCCTGGCTTGTATTATGATGCTTGTATGACTTATTTATGCATTAGAGTTGTGTTGTGATATCTTCCCGTGAGTCCCTGATCTTGATCGTACACATTTGCGTGCATGATTAGTGTACGGTCACAACGGGGGCGTCACAATGACGTCCCTCGAACTCCGATCCAGCCGAGTGTTGAGGGAGAGTTTTGTCAGCACGACGGCGTGGTGACGATTATGATGTTCTACCGACGCAGGGCTTCGCCTAAGCACCGCTACAGTATTATCGAGGTTGACTATGGTGGAGGGGCCCACCGCACATGGCTAAGAGATCAAGAGATCAATTGTTGTGTCTTTGGGGTGCCCCCTGCCCCCGTATGTAAAGGAGCAAGGGGGGAGAGGCGGCCGGCCAGGAGAGGGGCATGCCAGGAGGAGTCCTACTCCCACCAGGAGTAGGACTCCCTCCCTTCCTTGTTGGATTAGGAGAAGGGGGGAAAGAGGAGGAGGAGAAGAAGGAAAGGGGGGAGCCGCCCCCCTCCATGTCCAATTCGGACTAGAGGGGGAGGGGGCGCGCGGCCTGCCCTGGCCGCCCTCCTCTTCTCCACTAAGGCCCATGTAGGCCCATTAATCCCCGGGGGGGTTCCTGTAACCCCCCGGTACTCCGGTATATATCCGATAACCCCCGGAACCATTCGGTGTCCGAATATAGTCGTCCAATATATCAATCTTCATGTCTCGACCATTTCGAGACTCCTCGTCTAGTCCGTGATCACATCCGGGACTCCGAACAACCTTCGGTACATCAAAACATATAAACTCATAATATAACTGTCATCGGAACTTTAAGCATGCGGACCCTACGGGTTCGAGAACTATGTAGACATGACCGAGACACGTTTCCGGTCAATAACCAATAGCGTAACCTGGATGCTCATATTGGCTCCCACATATTCTACGAAGATCGTTATCGGTCAGACCGCATAACAACATACGTTGTTCCCTTTGTCATCGGTATGTTACTTGCCCGAGATTCGATCGTCGGTATCTCAATACCTAGTTCAATATCGTTACCGGCAAGTCTCTTTACTCGTTCCATAATACATCATCCCGCAACTAAATCATTAGTTACAATGCTTGCAAGGCTTATAGTGATGTGCATTATCGAGTGGGCCCAGAGATACCTCTCCGACAATCGGAGTGACAAATCCTAATCTCGAAATACGCCAACCCAACAATTACCTTCGGAGACACCTGTAGAGCACCTTTATAATCACCCATTTACGTTGTGACGTTTGGTAGCACACAAAGTGTTCCTCTGGTAAACGGGAGTTGCATAATCTCATAGTCATAGGAACATGTATAAGTCATGAAGAAAGCAATAGCAACATACTAAACGATCGAGTGCTAAGCTAACGGAATGGGTCAAGTCAATCACATCATTCTCCTAATGATGTGATCCCATTAATCAAATGACAACTCTTTGTCTATGGCTAGGAAACATAACCATCTTTGATCAACGAGCTAGTCAAGTAGAGGCATACTAGTGACACTCTGTTTGTCTATGTATTCACACATGTATCATGTTTCCGGTTAATACAATTCTAGCATGAATAATAAACATTTATCATGATATAAGGAAATAAATGATAACTTTATTATTGCCTCTAGGGCATATTTCCTTCACATAGAATATTCCATTTTCGTTGCCTTTCGGATGTTTTACGCCACAGACATGTGTTTGCAGGCCGAAGAAACCCCGTGCACCATACAATACTTGATCAAAGGCCAGAAGGTGGACGTGGGAAAGGGGATGATAATGAACCCCTTGCAACCCACGTTGCACAACCACCCGATCCCCGTTGGGCACTTCAGAGTTAACTTGTCCAGTGTGAAATCGGGGCACAAGCATTTGCCACCTCCAATACAGCCTGTGGGAGAGGACGACGAGACCCCGCCGCGGATTGGAAGCTGCAAGGGTTGGGTGTTGCTATGGCCGAAGAATCTTATTCGTCTGGAGCCGGCCGAGAGCACACCAATAACCACACATCAACAACCATGAGCGGAGACCACCACCCCGCCTACGCAATTACCAGCTCCTGTAGTGCCGGGTGAGAGCGGCGGACGACGTGATGAAGCGGGTGCAATAGTACTGGCTGATGTAATCGGTCCCGTAGAACATAGAATGGATGATGAGACGGAGGTCGACCCAATGGGTTTCCTCAATACAAACGCGTATGACTGTGACATAGATATGATGAGTCAACCATATGACGAATGGGGCTATCAGCATGCTAATGAGGATATGGATGATCTGCCCGGGCAGGAAGGTCGTAGCAGGGATTGCAAAAAGTCTCTCTTCATGAAATCCTCACAGGACACGCCTGAATATGCCGCCTCAACACATGCTCAACTAGCCGAGGGTCGTACAGTGCTTAGCCCGGAAACACTGGGGCAGGAGTTAAGGAAGGGTCTGGAAGGTGTGCCCAAGAAAAAGGAGAGGAAGATATCGGGGAAGATAGCTGCCTCCAAACAAGCCAGAGAACATAGCAGCCAGATGATGGATTCTGAAGAGCGTGTACCCGTGAAAGGTGCGGCCATGTTCCATCTCACGGGTGAGCCGATGCTACCGTCGAAACCACTGGAGGCACTACCAGGGGATCTCGGGAGACTGCACAACCATGTCTTGTCGACTGAGATAAGCCTACTCGCCTCGAAGGATCCAGGATATCCGACATACGCGGCTCGTGTGCCCAAGGGGAAGTGCTATGTCAACACACGGCCCACGGAGATGTTCTTCCTGCGGTTTGACCATATCTTTGAGATGTTTCTGACAAGGCGGCTCGATTTTACAATCATCCGCCTTTTTGCGCTACATATGAGCTCTGTCATGAAGAGAGAAGAAGTCTCGCAAATCTGTGTGGCGGATCCGTACTACATGCACGAGTCTTTCTTGAGTCTCGGCGACTTTGAGCATGAAACTGCTAGGGACTACCTCCAAAACTTCATGGTATAGAATAAGGACCAGGAAATTGTACTCCTGCCTTATCATCCAAAGTAAGTCAGTTCCTGACAACCCTTTCGTACATTTCAATCATTCTTTCTCGCTCATATGGAGAATAATTTGAGGTGTCTTTTCCCCGCAGCAACGGGCGCGCTGTCCTTATCTTTCTTTACCCGCGAGTCTCCCACGCCGTGTATTTCGACCCTTCTAGAGACTACAAGAAGAAGGACTACACCCACATAATGAATATTCTAGATGATGCTCTCCAAGGCTTCAGCATTAGAGGTGGCCACATGCAGATCAGGAAACAAAGGAACAAGAAGATGGGTTTCGCGCATAAAACTAACTTCTGATGCATCCATGTCCCAAAACCAAGCAAGAAGGATGGATTCTACATCCTCCATCTCATGATTGTGTTCAACACGGATCACCAAAAACTTCGCATGACAAGCAGAAATGATGAACATATCCACAAGTGGCTAGAATCTCATGGAGAAGCGGATTATAAACTTAGAGATGACTTCTTTCGCATCCAAAGGGACATTGCGACGATCATCATGAAAGAAGTCGTCAATGAGATGGGGATGTTCCACCACGGCCCTATATCGCGAGCTGACGTACGAACTCGCATAGGCATGCAACGTCAAGAACTCACGCCGTTCAAGAAGCTAGGGTCCATCCTCGATGATATGGAAGGATGGAACTTCTAGTGATTTACGATGCCGATGATGATGATATGTGTCGGTTGAACTTGTATACTTTCTGTAGCGATGAAACTTTGTGATGTCCACGGTCCCAGCCGAACTTGCGTAACGCTACTTTGTTTGTTTGGGTACGATGACCTGCGTACCTCTAGTTAATTAGTTTGGGTACTGTATGTTGCATCTAGTTGCTAATTAACCCTTTCTTTTGCGTGTTGCTCTAATATATTTTGTTGCATATGATTGTACATCCTCTTGATGAACATGCATCTCTAACAAGTACCTAGTTTCTTGATGGCGAGATGGCGGTGCTATGTCGTGTACAAAGGGAAGGTTCCGGGGGTGTACAACGAGTGGCCTGAGTGTCAGGCGCAAGTGAATGGGGTCTCGGGCGCCAGCCATAAAGGCTTCAAAAGCAGACAATAAGGAGAAGCTAGTTACTTGAGGTTCACGCTAGCGCGAGAGAGGACTCGTAACCGATGCCTCATGTACTGCATAGTTCCGCTCTCACTCATAGTGATAGCTCTTCTCGCATATACCATTGTTTAGATGGATGACGTTGTAGTTGCAAGTATTCGAGACTTGCATGTATCGCTATTTTCGAGATGATGACGAGATACCACTTTGTATTGGATGATGATTATGATGAGACTATTTGTATGTATATGCTATGATTACATTTGTGGTCTCGCAGCCATTTGTATGTGTATCATGATGACATTTGTATCTGCTAAAGATTCTTGTATAAAGCCTATTCAAATACAAAACAAATATGCAGAAAAAAACAAAACTACTAAAATTAGTAGTAGCGAGTGGAGAAAAGTTAGCAGCAGCGCCAAAGTAGCAGTATCGCGTCCCGGCAAAGTGCACTAGAGCTATTAGCAGCAGCGAGCTTCCATGAAGCGCGCTGCTGCTACACTTGTATAGCAGTAGCGGGGGTAAGCACGCGCTACTGCTACGAGTTAGCTGTAGCGCCTTATTAGTAGCGCTTGTCCCCGCGCTACTGATATACCTAGAACCCGCGCTGCTTCTAGCCTTTTCCCTAGTAGTGTGATCTTCATGATAGAGAGTCTCCTATGTTGTCACTTTCATATACTAGTGGGAATTTTTCATTATAGAACTTGGCTTGTATATTCCAATGATGGGCTTCCTCAAAATGCCCTAGATCTTCGTGAGCAAGCAAGTTGGATGCACACCCACTTAGTTTCTTGTTGAGCTTTCATACACTTCTAGCTCCAGTGCATTCGTTGCATGGAAATCCCTACTCACTCACATTGATATCTATTGATTGTCATCTCCATAGCCTGTTGATATGCCTAGTTGATGTGAGACTATCTTCTCCTTTTTGTTTTCTCCACAACCACCATTCTATTCCACCTATAGTGCTATGTCCATGGCTCACGCTCATGTATTGCGTGAAGATTGAAAAAGTTTGAGAACATCAAAAGTATGAAACAATTGCTTGGCTTGTCATCGGGGTTGTGCATGATTTAAATATTTTGTGTGGTGAAGATAGAGCATAGCCAGACTATATGATTTTGTAGGGATAGCTTTCTTTGGCCATGCTATTTTGAGAAGACATGATTACTTTATTAGTATGCTTGAAGTATTATTATTTTTATGTCAATATTAAACTTTTGTCTTGAATCTTTCGGATCTGAACATTCATGCTACAATAAAGAAAATTACATTGAAAATTATGTTAGGAAGCATTCCACATCAAAAATTCTATTTTTATCATTTACCTACTCGAGGACGAGCAGGAACTAAGCTTGGGGATGCTGATACGTTTCCAGTGTGTCTATAATTTTTTATTGTTCCATGCTATTATATTATCTGTTTTGGATGTTTAATGGGCTTTAATATGCTATTTTATATTATTTTTGGGACTAACCTATTAACCAGGGGCCCAGTGCCAGTTGCTGTTTTTCTTCCTATTTCAGTATTTCGCAGAAAAGGAATATCAAACGGAATGAAACCTTCGTGAGGATTTTTTTTGGAAAAAATGCAATCCAGGAGACAAGTGGACGTCAAGGAAGCAACAAGGCGGCCACGAGGTAGGAGGGCGCGCCCAGGGGGGTAGTCGCGCCCCCCACCCTCATGGTCCCCTCGTGGCTCAACCAACCTACTTCTTTCGCCTATATATACTCTCATACCCTGGAAACATCCAGGGGAGCCACAAAACCACTTTTCCACCGCCGCAACCTTCTATACCCGTGAGATCCCATCTTGGGGCCTTTTCCGGCGATCTGCCGGAGGGGGATTCGATCACGGAGAGCTTCTACATCAACACCATAGCCTCTCCGATGATGTGTGAGTAGTTTACTTTAGACCTTCGGGTCCATAGTTATTAGCTAGATGGCTTGTTCTCTCTCTTTGGATCTCAATACAAAGTTCTCCTCGATTCTCTTGGAGATCTATTCGATGTAATTCTTTTTGCGGTGTGTTTGTTGAGATCCGATGAATTGTGGGTTTATGATCAAGATTATCTATGAACAATATTTGATTCTTCTCTGAATTCTTATATGCATGATTTGATATCTTTGCAAGTCTCTTCGAATTATTGGTTTAGTTTGGCCTACTAGATTGATCTTTCTTGCAATGGGACAAGTGCTTAGCTTTAGGTTCAATCTTGCGGTGTCCTTTCCCAGTGACAGCAGGGCAGCAAGGCATGTATTGTATTGTTGCCATCAAGGATAAAAAGATGGGGTTTATATCATATTGCTTGAGTTTATCCCTCTACATCATGTCATCTTGCCTAATGCGTTACTCTATTCTTATGAACTTAATACTCTAGATGCATGCTGGATAGCGGTCGATAGCGGTCGATGTGTGAACTTAATACTCTAGTACCCAAACAATATGATATAAGTTCATAAGACAATACAATAGGCAAGATAACATGATATAAGTTCACACATCCATCGCTATCCAGCATGCATCTAGAGTATTAAGTTCATAAGAACAAAGTAATGCATTAAGAAAGATGACATGATGTAGAGGGATAAACTCAAGCAGTATGATATAAACCCCATCTTTTTATCCTCGATTGCAACATACAATACGTGCCTTGCTGCCCCTACTGTCACTGGGAAAGGAAACCGCAAGATTGAACCCAAAGCTAAGCACTTGTTCCATTGCAAGAAAGATCAATCTAGTAGGCCAAACTATACCGATAATTCGAAGAGACTTGCAAAGATATCAAATCATGCATATAAGAATACGGAGAAGAACCAATAATATTCATAGATAAACTTGTTCATAAATCCACAATTCATTGGATCTTGGCAAACACACCGCAAAAGAGTATTGCATCGAATAGATCTCTAAGAACATCGAGGAGAACTTTGTATTGAGAATCAAAGAGAGAGAAGAAGCCATCTAGCTGATAACTATGGACCCGAAGGTCTATGGTAAACTACTCACGCTTCATCGGAGAGGCAATGGTGTTGATGTAGAAGCCTCCGTGATCGATTCCCCCTCCGGCAGATCGCCGGAAAAGGCCCCAAGATGGGATCTCACGGGTACAGAAGGTTGCGGCGGTGGAAAAGTGGTTTCGTGGCTCTCCCTGATGTTTCTAGGGTATACGAGTGTATATAGGCGAAAGAAGTACGTCGGTGGAGCTCCGAGGGGCCCACGAGGGTGGGGGGCGCGCCTACCCCCCTGGGCACGCCCTCCTGCCTCGTGGCCTCCTCGCGGAGTTCCAGACTTCAACTCCAAGTCTTCTGGTTTGCTTTCGGTCCAAGAAAGATCATCGCAAAGGTTTCATTCCGTTTGGACTCCGTTTGGTATCCCTTTGCTGCGAAACTCTAAAATAGGAAAAAAAACTGGCACTGGGCCTCCGGTTAATAGGTTTGTCCCAAAAATAATATAAAAGAGCATATTAAAGCCCATTAAACATCCAAAACAGATAATATAATAGCATGAAACAATCAAAAATTATAGATACGTTGGAGACGTATCACATCCCCAAGCTTAATTCCTGCTCGTCCTCGAGTAGGTAAATGATAAAAAGGATAATTTTTGATGTGGAATACGACCTATCATAAACTTGATTAAATATCTAATCATGGCATGAATATTAAGACATAAGTGATTCAAAGCAATAATCCATAATTTGACATAAAGACATCAATACTCAGGCATCCCAACAAACAATCATGTCTTTCAAAATATCAACGCTAAAGAAAGCTATCCCTACAAACTCATATAGTCTTGTCATGCTCTGTCTTCTTAACACAAAGTATTTATCATGCACAACCCCAATGACAAGCCGAGCAATTGGTTCATACTTTTTAACGCGCTTCAGCTTTTTCAACCCTCACGCAATACATGAGCGCAAGCCATGGATATAGCACTACGGGTGGAATAGAGTATGATGATAGGGGTAAATATAGATAAGACAAAAAGGTAAGAAAGTCTCACACCGACGCGGCTAACCAACGGGCTATGGAGATGCCCATCAATTGATATCAACGTGAGGAGTAGGGATTGCCATGCAACGAATGCACTAAGAGCTATAAGTGTATGAAAGCTCAATATGAAAACTAAGTGGGTGTGCATCTAATCCTATAATGAAAATTCCCACTAGTATATGAAAGTAACAACATAGGAGACTCTCCAGATGAAAACATGGTGCTACTTTGAAGCACAAGTGTGGTAAAGGATACTAAGAATGCCCCTTCTCTCTTTGTTTATTTTTTCTTTTTCTTTTTTCTTTCTTTTTTTCTTTTTCTTTTTTTCTTTCTCTCATTGTCCGGAGTCTCATCCCGACTTGTGGGGGAATCATAGTCTCCATCATCCTTTCCTCACTGGGGCACTGCTCTAAAAATAAATAATGATGATCATCACACTTCTATTTACGTATAACTCAAAATTATCATGTGTAATGGTAAAAGGCAACCCATCAATGTAATCCTTAATAAGTGCAAACTTCTCCGATACAGTGTAGTTTGGAGAATTCAAAAAGATAATAGGACTATCATGTGTGGGTGCAATAGCAACAATTTCATGTTTAACATAAGGAACAATACCAAGTTCATCTCCATAAGCATAATTCTTATTGGCATCTTGGCCACAAGCATAGCATGTTGGAAATATGCCCTAGAGGCAATAATAAAATGGTTATTATTATATTTCCTTGTTCATGATAATTGTCTATTGTTCATTCTATAATTGTATTACTCGGAAACTGTAATACATGTGTGAATACATAGACCACAACATGTCCCTAGTGAGCCTCTAGTTGACTAGCTCGTTGATCAATAGATGGTTATGGCTTCCTAACCATGGAAATTGGATGTCGTTGATAACGGGATCACATCATTAGGAGAATGATGTGATGGACAAGACCCAATCCTAAGCATAGCACAAAGATCGTGTAGTTCGTTTGCTAGAGCTTTTCTAATGTGAAGTATCATTTCCATAGACCATGAGATTGTGCAACTCCCGGATACCGTAGGAGTGCTTTGGGTGTATCAAACGTCACAGCGTAACTGGGTGACTATAAAGGTGCACTACAGGTATCTCCGAAAGTGTCTGTTGGGTTGGCACGAAAAAAGATTGGGATTTGTCACTCCGTATGACGGAGAGGTATCTCTGGGGCCACTCGGTAATGCATCATCATAATGAGCTCAATGTGACTAAGGAGTTAGCCACGGGATCATGCATTACGGAACGAGTAAAGAGACTTGCCGGTAACGAGATTGAACGAGGTATGGGAATACCGACGATCGAATCTCGGGCAAGTAACATACCGATGGACAAAGGGAATTGTATACAAGATTGATTGAATCCCCGACATCGTGGTTCATCTGATGAGATCATCGTGGAACATGTGGGAGCCAATATGGGTATCTAGATCCCGCTATTGGTTATTGGCCGGAAAGATGTCTCTGTCATGTCTGCATGGTTCCCGAACCCATAGGGTCTACACACTTAAGGTTCGGTGACACTAGAGTTGTAATGGGAATAGTATGTGATTACCGAAGGTTGTTCGGAGTCCCAGATGAGATCCCGGAAGTGACAAGGAACTCCGGAATGGTCCGGAGGTGAAGATCGATATATTGGACGAAGGGTATTGGAGTCGGAATTGTTCCGGGGGTACCGTGTGACGACCAGCGTAACTACAAAAAAATACACTTCCGTGATGATACGTGCTTGTCACAGTAGGTCGCGTTTTTTGTCATGCATGTACATCCATGACAAATTTATGACAGAATCAAGATAGTCATACATGCGCTGTCGTAGAAGTGTTCCATGACATTACCAAAATTATCATCACGGAAGTGTCCACTTCCATGACGATAAATCGCGCGTCACAGAAGTGCTTTCATCAAGGGTGACCGACACGTGGCATCCACCGTAACGGAACGCCGTTAAGATATCGGGTCGGGTTTTGGATCCAATAACCCGTTAACAGCCCCGACCAATCGGGATTTTCCACGTGTAAAATCATCATTGGCTGGAGGAGACACGTGTCAGGTCCGCGTTGGCACAGGTGTCACTCATCCAATGGGCGAGACGCACCTATGATATGTTGACACGTGGACCGGTCCATCAAGTTTAAATGGGCCGGCCCAACTAAAGGCCCACAAGATTTTGCAGACCATAATGGGCCGGCCCAGCTAAAGGCCCACGAGATTTTGCGGACCATAATGGGCCGGCCCAGCTAAAGGCCCACAAGATTTTGCGGGCCATAATGGGCCGGCCCAGGTAAAGGCCCACAAGATTTTTGTGTGCCATAATGGGCCGGCCCAGGTAAAGGCCCACAAGATTCTTGCGGATCATAATGGGCCGGCCCAGCTAAAGGCCCACGAGATTTCGCCGACATTAATGGGCCGGCCTAGCTGTAGGCCCACAAGATTTTGAGGACCCTAGTAGGCCGACCCATTAACTAGCTGCCATGTTTTGGGCCAAATGCCGGCCCATATTTGATCCGGTCCATTAATGGCCTGCCACGCTCCGGGCCTAATAGTGGCCCATATGAGATCCGGCCCGTTAAAAGCCTACCACATTCTGGGCCAAATTATGGCCCAGATCAGGTTCGGCCCTTTAAGAGGCTTTGGGCTCAATTATGGCCCATATCAGATTCGGCCCGTCAACTGGACACTATGATTTTGAGCCCACTTGCTAAAGGCCCACTTAGTAATTCGGCCTGATATTAGTTTTGGCCTGTTAAGGGCCCGTTTAAAATTTCGGCCCTATATTAATTTCGGCCTGTTAAAAGCCCGTCATATAGTTGGGCCTAACTACGGCCCGGTTTGCATCCGGCTTGCTCGCAGCCGATATCTGATTGGGCCAAACAAGGACCGAGAAAATTTTGGCCTGTTAAAAGCCCATGATTTGATTCGCACAATCATGGGCCGGGGTTCATTTCGGGCTGCTGCCGGGCCGTGAGCTGTTCGGCACGTTTCAGGCCCAACCTACATCGTGATTGCATGACGGCCCGATTATGTACCGTAATTTTACGGTTTGGCCGGTTTACTACGAAGATAGGATATATATACTGTAAAATAACTGTAGCATCGTGAATAAGAAAAACCTAGACTATACAATAAAGAAATTACGGCATATTACATCCACTGGGCATCAAAGTTCGCCACTATGATAATAAAGCACAGGCAGACAGCAGATTACATACACTGGGCATCAACGATCGCCACCAGTGCAAATAAACACGCCAACAAAATAATATACAAAACCGATAGCACTTCAATAGAGTTCAAGAAAGGTTAGCCCTGCTGGGGAGCTGCAGCGCAAGCAGCTGAGCAAGATGATGAGACTGCGCTTGTTCAGCACTTATATCTTCCTCACTCTGAAAGATAAAGAAGCAGACAGATGACAGGTTTTGCACATAAAAGTATCAGTGCTGACAATTCATCACATTTCTTACTCACGAATAAAGTGACACAGTTTAAAATTGCATTAACACAATATGGTATTGTTCAGGTCAAGACATGGCAGGAAATGACATTGTGAAGGAGTTGGCAGCTTCACGACACCACTAGATTACAGATCAAGAACTCATAAGTATCAATGGTTAGTGTGCTGTCAATTTATACCATTTTAGATTGGCAAATAAAGAGACGGTTTAAATAATAGTAGAATGATATGACATTGTTCATAGTTAAGACATTGCAGAATATGACATTGTGCTGTAGTGAGTAGGTTCACCACACCACTGGATTACGGATGAAGAACAGAAGCATACATGCAGTGCAAAAGAAGATCACTTGCTCTGTATAGTTTAATTTACATGGTATGAAGAAGGAACTTGGTTGTACAACTGAAAACTTAAATTGAGAAAGGACAAACTTTTGTTTATGAACTACATAATAAACTTTAAACAAGCAATTTGATGCAAACACCAAAAATAAACAGCTGTTGCAGTCATGCCTAACCAAATATATACAACAAAGTTTGAAGGCTTGAGATGGACAAACTTACATTATTGGTGAAGACAGGCTCTATAAAGGCATTGTCCATGCTGATGGGGGGTGCAATTCAAGAAGTTTACCACAGAATCTTCTTCAAAAGCATTGCCTTTATTCTACATTTTGTTAAGAGTAAATATAGATGTGATAATATACGAAAAAATGGAGAATATTTAAGATAAGATGAAGAGTGATGCTACATAACCAAGTAGCTACAAATGTAAGTGCAGCGATACAGGCAAAAGGTACAGCCAAGAGCAATGCACAGCTAAACTTCTTCAATACCAACCTTATGGTAAGAGTAAATATAGATCTGATGTGTAGAAAATGGAGGGCAAAGGAAAATAAGCTGCAGAGTGATGGTACATGAACAACTACCTGTCATTATAAGTACACTGATAAAGGACAGCATGTACTTACAAGAACAATGCAGAGCTAAAAAACATTGGCATTGGATATATTCTAGACTAATGTAACCATTCATACAGATCAGATAATTTGGAGCGAACAATTGATAAGCAAGCTATCATGCATACTGTTGTCACATAATGAACCAGGTATGTATGCAAGTATAATGATACAGGACAACAGGTACTAACAAGAGCAAAGTAGCGGGCAACATATTTGTGATATCATGTCGTTCTTGTCAAACCGGAATTCTTCTTCGAGCAGATTTCCTGCAAAAAAGATTCGTAAGGCACATGCGGAAAAGTAGAAGTTCAAATTGTCATGTGATTTCATAGACAGTACCTCATCCTGGGAACGAGACCAGTGCATAACAAGGTTTTTCCATTCAATGTCTTCTAAATTTAGCACAGGAGACTTCACCGGAAATTCGTTTATAGACTTGCCATCAAAGTGAAGGTGCGGTACTGTTAATATCAGTGTAACTCTCAAAGGCGACACAGCTCCCCGCATTTCCTTGCTATTCTTATAGGATTCAAGTGGGCAGGCCACTACAAATCCTATTCCTATGTTTACAAGATCCTACGAATCAAAGAGGCTCAAAGTGTCCATCACAACCGACCGTATAGACCTCTACACTGCAAATGTCCCTGCTCGTCTTCAGTACAAGGAACATACAGTACTACTATCATACTCCCTCTGTTCCAAAATATAAGTCTTGGTAGAGATTTCCACTATGGATCACATACAGATGTATCCAGATACATTTTAGAGTGTAGATTCACTCATTTTGCTCCACATGTAGTCCATGGTGGAATCTATACAAATACTTGTATTTAGGAACGGAGAGAGTACATATTAAAGAAGAACGGAAGAGGAACATGGTAAAGAAGAGCAAGAATATTTTGGATAATAAAATATTGGTTGCGCAGTGCCCACACATGATGAACCAGAGCGCATTAAGAATGCAACTCCCAGCTGTCTCTCAACCATTTCAGGCGGTTGGATGAAGATCCTACGTCTCCTAACCCTTCTTCTTCCTCGTCTCTGATTCTTCCCATACAGAACACTGCACGGGCGGCCGGCCGGACCACCGGCCCCCACCGCCTATGTTCCTCCGCCACCCCCACCCCCCACCCCCGCCCCAACCCCCACCCGCGTCGAGTTTTCTTCGTTCGGTGAGGCCCCACAACCACCCGAGCCCCTTCGATCGCACCGGCGAACTCCGGCAAGCTCTGAAAAATCGACTGACCCAATTTTGAAATTTAGTCTACTGT
>NC_057805.1:1050160-1053164 GCF_018294505.1 Triticum aestivum
CGGCGAGGCCCCACAACCACCCGAGCCCCTTCGATCGCACCGGCGAACTCCGGCAAGCTCTGAAAAATCGACTGACCCAATTTTGAAATTTAGTCTACTGTGATTTAACTAGTGTGGAATATAAAAGGGGAAAACCATAAGCATTGGGAGTATAGTGTTGAGCGTGCCATGGCGGATCTGAAGGTGCAAACCGGACAAAGGCAACTTCGCAACCAAGACAAGAAATCAGAGTTAAGCAGTGGCGATCTATTTTCTTGTTGTGATAAATAAGTTGAGCAGATACGAAAGAGTACCGCCTCTGGTGCGGCTCCGTGTACGCATCTGCTGAGAATTTGACGGTGCTGCGGTAGCGATGGCTGTCTGCAGCGTGGAAGCAGATGTAGGAGGGTAGACGGTGGTGGCGGGGCGCGATGGACGAGATGGTCGTAGGAGCGGCGCCGGCAAGGTGGACGACGGCGGGTATGAAGCGAGAGGACGGGATGCAAGGATCCCAGTCCGAAGCTGTGGATGAGAGAGGTCGATCTCTTTTAATGGACGGCGGCGTCGGGGTATCAGCTCCGGCATGGTGGAGGAGGACGGCGGTGGATGGGGTGGCGGACGGCGGTGGACGGAGGAGGGTGGGGTGGAGAGGGCGTTTTGGCGCCCATGGAGTACGAATGGGGAAAAGGGAGGTAGAGAGGAAGGGGGAACCATGTATTCAGGGCACGCTTGTCTCAAATGTGAGGAAATTTACAATCTTAGCCCCCATTTCAAATTTCTACTACATCACAGCAACATTAGTCGGTTGGGGATAGGACGGTAATCTCGCATACACCGAATATTTGCCGACGAGATTTTGTTTTTGGCGTCCACCGTGTATGAATATGAATCGGGGAGGGAGTCGATTTTGGCCGAGGACACACTGTGTTTTGGCGCCCACCATGTATGAATCCGGGTGAGAGGCGGTTACGTCACGTTTGGGTGAAATTACAAACCTACCCCTATCGAAACCTATAGAAATCCAGCAGATAGGCTTTGCGTGGCAGGGATAGGCAGTAGTGATTTCCATCTCGCAGATTTTGGTTTCGGGCGGTTACTGCGACTTTCCCCGCTTCGTTCAAATTTTGCAGAGTGCACGTTTACCGTGCCAACTCAATTCGAATCCCGTTTGTATTCTTTTTTTTCGAGCGGGGTCCATTTTCAATTGGAATTACATTCTATATACATCATTTTTTATATATACTTTCAAAAGCACAACACCATTTATACATAAATATGGTTTACAAATGGCATGATCTCAGATTCATAAGGTTGTATCCATCAATTTGGATTTTCAAATATTTGAAACCACTTTATGTTGAAATCCAATGTATGCATTCCTCGCTAAATGTCTCCAATTAATGTGTGTTTCATGCGGGTTTTTTTTACTTATCAAACATGTATAATGTGTTTCACACACGCAACATATAGTGTAATCCCGTTTAGACATTAATTGCATATAAACCATGCATTGTTTGTAATTGAAGAATCTATGGATCACCAATATTGATAAACTATATAACATTACACGTGTGCCCAAATTCAAATGAATATGCATGTTTGATACACCAATTTGCGTTATGATATTATCGATGTCGTGATCTCCAGTTTAAATATTTGAATCCCCTTTAATCCAGATATTCGTCTCATATAGCTATCACTCATGCTTATATAGGACTATCTCTCTGGACCTATACGCGTTCATCGTCTCTCAGGTATCTCTCGTGCTACCTGTATGTCGACAATGATCTTTTATCTTCGTAACACACTGACGGTACTCTCTCCCTCGACCTTCATCACTCTATCTCTCTCTAAGTATATCTCGCTCCCTGCTATGTGTCTCTAACTATGATTCTCCATGTGGAATCTCTTTCTCTCACACAAACACAAAACTTTGTCTCCCGGGGTCTCATTTCTCTCTACTATTCCCATGTGTGCCACTCGCACACCCCTCATGCAGAGATGTCTTTCGCTCCTTAGATATGAGAACCTACCACTCTTCCTCTTCAATATCTCTTTCTCACACACAAACACAAACTCTGTCTCCCAGGGTCTCATATTTCTCCATTGTTCTCTTGTATGTCGCTCACACACACCCTCTCTCCCTAGAGATATCTTGCGTTCCCTCGTATGCCTCTCTAGCTATCACTCTCATTGTGAAATATCTTTCTCTCTCGCAGACACAAAACTTCGTCTCTCTGGATCTCATTTCTCTCTGATATCTGTTTGTATGTGACTCACATGCACCCTCTGTCTATCTCTCTCACACCCACACACATAACCCAGCCTTCTGATCCACTCGACTCCTATCTCTAACGCACACTAGCTAGCATCTTTATCTTTCTATTTATCTGTTTCTCCATCAACCTTCTTTCTCGCCCTCACTCTTGATTCCTATCACGCACACTACATATGTTTCTCTCTACATGCAGTCAAGTGCCCTCTCACACACATATATAACTTCACCCTTTGAACCACCCGACGGTCATCTCCAACACCCAAACTAGCGGATGTCCCTCTAGCTAGCATCTCCATCTCTGTATCTATCTGTAGTTTCTCCGTCAACATTTCTTTCTCGCACGGAGTCTTGCTTCCTATCACCCACACTATATATGTCTCTCCATACATATGCATTTATAGGTTGGTCTCTTTTGCACAATCGTTGCGCCTCACTCCCTCTGCTCGCCATAGATGCATGCTCCTGCCCACGCCACTATCTCTTAAAGACAAAAACACATGCTCAATTGTCGGGCCTTCTTACCTGCATTCTCACATGCATGCATATTGTCATACCGATCCGTCTCTCCCATGTCGTTGATCTTATGACTTATGTCTTCTTTCTTTTATCTCGATCATGCGCGCGCACACACACACATCCCACGTATACATGTATACCTCTCACACATGCACGTTCAAGGTCTCTATGTCTCCATACGTAGTTAATTACCCTCAATCCTAACGCCACATCGAATCGTTCTCCTCTTTT
>NC_057805.1:1053715-1090041 GCF_018294505.1 Triticum aestivum
TCTCTCACACACACACACAAAATAAGACTCCATCTCTCTCTCTCCTCTCTCTCTCTCTCACACACACACATACACACACCCCACACACACACTAGGACTCCATCTCACACACACATGCTCTAGGCGGAGCATTTGTTCCTACCACCCTTCATCCAACCTTACCCGTATGATAAACAATCACCTTTATTTACTTGCATAACATGGAAAAATTCCACTTTACTTTAGTAGTCAGCAAACTTATCATCTGTACCCTTATAAAAATGAGTTGGCGGTGATGGTGTGCCTGCCATCTTGTAATACAGACCGTATGATCTATATCTGAGGATAGAAAGCAAACTATGATAATTTTACAAAAGATACCCGCACCTCTCTCCACATCATTATCTCCCGCAACCTCATTGCTCAGCAATTAAAAAAGGAATAAGTCTCTGGAACAATCTAGCATGCATGGTGGCCGCTGCCGCCTGCCGGCGCCGTCCATCCCCATGCCTCCGGCCATTCCGACCACCAGTCACCACCACGCTCCACTCCTCCTCGCCTTATCTCTCATCTTTCATTTTTTTCGATGACATTCTCGAGATACCAGTTTTCCGATAAAATTCTCGAGATATGATTAGTTTTTACACATGGGATTACTCCTGCATGGGTCAATCACAATAGGTGTTCTGTAAAAAAATGCATTGATGTTCCGTGCAATGCACGAGAATCTTGCTTGTAATTATATAACGCAAATCACGAGCAGGAAGTGACATTTTTTGACACAATCACTAGCTAAAGTAAATACCATTATACTTATATCCCGATGCAAAAGGTTGAGTACATGTCCGAAGAGCAGAGTCGCATACACGCACTCTGTCTCTCAGAATCTCTCTCACACACACACCAGTTACGTGACACCCACTTAAGCAGACACGTATGTTACAATTTGTGCACCCGCGGGTACACGTGATGCTGCATATTTATTTAAGCTGGAAGGCGAACCCAAACAGTAGCTGCATTCATTCCCCTCCCGCCGCCTCTTCTCTGGTCGCCGTCACCCGGTAGCCATGGGCCGGCCGAAGGTAACAACATCCGCCATACTCCCGCCGGAGTGGCGCTTTAATATGGAAATTTTAGTGGTCATGCATGCATATTTTTGTGCTAGCACTCCTATATAAGGGTTGACCGGTCGCTTCCCGCGGACGTGCGCGGGCGGTGGAAGAGGAAGGAGAAGGGAAGCGGGCTGTGGAGTAACGTTTTTTACCACAATTTCTTAGGAAACTGAGTGCAATAATTGAGTAGTTTTGCAAACTACCAGTACTACACCTGAAACGGTTCAAAACCTATACTCCCTTTCCAGCGCGCGCTTCCCGCGTGAAACGGTCAGCGTCGCCCTGGAGCGTCAGTGCCGCATTAATGCCCGGCTAGAGCGGAGGCGACCTCTCACTGGCGCTGGCTTTGAAGTGGCGCGACGGCCGAGAGAGCGCCGCTTCCCGGTGCACGCGACTGCTCCGCGTCGAGACTGGCCATAGGCCCTATCTGGATCCATGGGTTAGACTTAGTTTGAGCTAGTTGGGGCTCAAATAGCCCTAAAGTATCCAAGCATGAGGGTTTAAATTGGAGCAAGTTGCACCGAACCCACCAAAAAAAACTATCCCACCCAAGAGGTGCTAACTGGAGATAGTTCTCATTGGGACCACTGAAAAATCACTTTTCTCTCTCCATGAAGTGCATTTATTGTCAATCTAACCCTGTCACCCAAACACCTCTTTGGCTACAGTTAGTTCAGGGTTAGTCACGAGTTAGTCTAACCTCTAGCTAAGTTAGGGTATCAAACAGGAGCAGTATAGGACATGCAAGTTGCTCAAAGCATACAGGCAAATTCGTACGTGAAAGGATTTTTTTGTTTTTGAAAACGGAACGTGAAAGGAATTTTTTTTAGAATGCTCTTGGAATGTCGCTAACATGTGATAGTTAATCGACCTCAATAGACGGCAGAAACGCTAGCCCGCCGCACTTTGATAGAGACGAGGAGGGAGAAGCGATACAGGCTGCTGGATTACTAGAGATAGGTGTCGCACGGAAGCCAAGAAATATGGTGATAGCGTGGGTTAGCCATGTACTAGTATGATGTAACTACACTGGGCTGCCGTGTTTCGTACTCTTCCAGTCCACTGTGGAGATGATTGGTTAATTTTATATCGCTGAATAATATTAAATATTATGAGTGCAGACGCTCCACCACGAGGTTCCTTGCTCCTTCTCGGTCGTCCGGAATCTATGTTCTTCCACTCTATTTTTTTACGTGAGCTTTGTTCATTCTTTTGCCAACACGCGAGACATCTAGCATCAAGGTGCACGTGTTATGCAAGGATCGTTCCATCTATATGAAGAACACGTGGGACTAGAACTACGAGACGGACATGTACCCAGGAGTGGACGTACGAACCTGAGTAATGTAGCGCAGTAAGTGAAGTAGAAAGGCACAAATGGTATGAACATGCATGGCATATAGGGTGTGTTTGGTTGTGTTCTCATCTCAGCATAGTTGTTCCCTCTTCATGCATGCTCAACTCAACACCCCTCTTCATGCATGCTCTCTTCATGCATGCTTCTAGTGTATTTGTGCTAAACTAGTGTGGACTCATGCACTCTCCATCCACTCTACCAAACACCCAAAAGTAGGTCGAGAAGGGAACTCTTGGGCGGCATTTGTCTCTTACTACGTACTACCACTAAATGTTGTACGTGCAATGCACGTGATGTTATGGAGTACGTGCCTAAATCCTCTACTACTACTATATTAGTTGGAGGCACATATTAACTTTTATATTTGTTTACGTGTATGCCCCGAGACCTTCCAACTAGACGTGTCTTTCTCTCCAGGTCACACTTTGTATCGTTCATACCACTAAGTACTACTACGTGTGGTCTCCGACCCAGAAGCGGAAGAAGTGGAGACGCTCTACCACGCTGTTTTTTACGCTGGGCTCTACCATGCTGTTCATGTCCCACTCCTTTCGCTGATGCGTGGGACATCCAGCACATGCCGTGTTTGGCACCCTTCGTCGTAAGAGTTGAAACGCTAGCATTCATCAGAAATAAAAAATAATTATAAATCGGCAGTGATACTATTTTTTTGCGAACCAATCAGCAGTGATACTATACCACGCGGTTTCCTTGCTCCTCGATATCGGAAAGAATACTTCCGTTCGCCAACATGTGGGACGTCGACCATCCTGGTCCACTTGCCATGCACGCAGAACTCCAAGGGAGAGTCACCTAGGTCGTCGCGCCGCAGTAACAATGACTAATGAGCCATCAAATCACAGGCCCACTTCCCACTTTGAAGTTGCTCGGACGAAGGAACCATCATGAATTCGTTGAATTCTGCTTCTTGAAGAAAACTACTGTACCAGCAGTACTGCTAGCTACAGTAGTTACTCCAACAGAGGCCTCCTTTCGTTCATAGGATAGGAATATGAAAATCAAAGGAAGTGAGATGACATGCATATCAATTCCTATAGAGAAAGAGATGCCATTTGATGCTTAGGATAGGAATTTTTCCATTTAGTCTAGGCTAATATGTTGGTAATTTGCTCTAAAAACTACAGTAGTAACTAGTAGTATTGGTACATGCTCGTACTCAGACACAGACACACACACTAACTACTAGTACTACTACTTCTCACATGCTGGCCAGACGCCGTCGTTCTCCTTCCCGGCTTTGTCGGCGACACCCCACCGTGCTTGGATCTCCGCCGACCTCTCCGCAGCAGCGCGTGCGTCCTTTTCTTTCTTGCGGCGGCGGGCCTCTCTTTTCTTGAGTGCTTTCTGACTTTTCCGCTCCCTCTGTGCGGCTTTGGCCGCCTCTTGCTCTACCGCCCATTCGGCCTTGGCATCTTCAAATTCCTCCCACATAGTTGTGAGGTCGCGAGCGGCGATGAACTCGGCACGGCGGGATGCCATCGCTTCCCTACCATTTTGTCTACGGTCGTGGGCGGCGAGGAACTCGGCGCGGTGGGATGCCATCGCTGCCTTACCGGTTAGTGTGCGGCGCGGTGGCATGAACTGCGCTTGGTGAGAGCTCTGGGGTGGAGTGACCGGACAACCATATAGTGCATTGGTTTGTCAAGAGCTCAAGGACAGAAGACGAAGCAAATTTGGATTCCCCTTCAATCCTGGTCATTTATTACCGAGTAAAATGCATTGGCGGTCATCGAACTTGTCTTGATAGCTCACTTTGATCATTGTATACGAGATATGGTGATTATACGGTCACTGGCTCAGCGTATAGCTCCGTATTTGTCTGGTTGACCAGTCAAACAGTCTGCATGCGCCTCATCATCAGCTCGTGTTCTTTATCTATCTACGCGGGCCTACCTGTCAATGCAGAAAGAAATACTGTAAAAACCAAAATTATGCGTATGTGGGGAATCAAACCACAGACTCGTCGCTGCAACGCACCCTCGTCAGCCAAATGAAAATGAAATACTTCGCTTCAGACACTCACGCTCACGTTGTCAAAGCATGCTAATGCATGCACGTTGCCCTCTAAATCAAAGTCCTGCTCATGGCGCAACGCAAACCGCGAGCCCATCACCTGCGCGCCCCGGCGGTGCCTGACATTACTGTTTAGACGTTTGATGGAGGCCTACGCAAACGCCGAGCATGTATTCACCTGGCTCAACACCAACGGTCATACTCGGACCGCCTTGCTCATGTATATCGTCCATCACAACGACAATCTATAAAACAGCCTAAGCTAGAGAGGGTACTATGGTAGTATTGTACGGAGTATGTACTATCGTGAGCGACCGATCTTAGTGCCACTGCACACCGAAACCCCTTCCATCGCTAGCGCGCGCTTCCCGCCTGAAACGGTCACCGTCTCTCCAGAATGTCAATGCCGCATTCACCGGACTTAACTGCAGGTGCAATTGGTGTGTCACTGACATGCGGGCCAGATGCCCGTTGGGCCCACATGTCAGTAACCCAAATGCATCTGCAGTTAAGTCACTGAAGCAGCGTCCGCATTCACGCTCGACGAACCTACTCCGGCGCCAGTTGTCCATCTGTCTGCCGCGGCTCATTGCCATTCACCCGCTATATTAACTTGAGCCCCAGCTCCCAGCCATAGCCAAAGACCCATACTTATTCTCCTCCGGTCCCTTCCTTCTGTCGGCACCACTTCAACCTTGGCCTCCTGGCGCTCCGAAGCTCTCTTGGACGTACTATCGCAGGAGCAGACGAGGGACATCGGCGGCTCTGCTCCGGGCACGCGCCAAAGCTCTCTTCGACATACTGTCGCAGGAGCAAACGAAGGAGATCGGCGGCACCCCCCCCGGCCGCCCTCCGCCACCACGACCACGAAGCCGGCGTGCATGCGCGGGCGCAGCCGGCAGCACGGAAGAGTAGTACACGGTAGGTCGCCGCCGCTCTGTGGAGGCGGATGAGGAGGAGGCAAAGGCAATGGCCGGCTTTCTCGGGTTCATGGCCGGACATGGTGGTCGGGCACCGGCGATTGTTTAGATTAGGTTTACAGTAGGTTTTAGTACGGTTTGTGCGAAATATGTAATGAATTTCGTCGAGTTTGTAGGAAAAGTTTTCGAAATGTAATGAATTTCCTCCGGTTAATTTGAAATTTGCTTTGTTTGCACGAATTTCGTCCGGGAGATGCCGGTGTAAATTTGTGGGCCAGTGCTGGAGATGCCCTAACTATCACGATATAATCACTAACAATCCTCCATTATTTGGCAGGGAACAGTTATCCCTCGATCAAAATCAGATCTGCGGTGTTTCGCACTCCTCCCGCGTAAGTGTGTAAACTCTTGCTTACATAAAAATGGAGCAAGTGGACGGCACTGTAGCATGTCATATCACTCGAACTAGCCCGCCTAACGAGCGGGAAAGCACCGCCCTTGTCATTTTGTTCTGGATTTCTATCGATCGATCGCGCGAAAATGTGACGCTTCGCAAGTTCTAAAGGAAAAGGCGGCACACTTACGACTCGTACGCGTCGCAACCCTGACAGTCCGGCTCGCACGCCGCTCACTAGAGGGGACACGCATTGTCTTGCAATTTCACTGACATGTGGGACCGTAATTGAATAAACCGTCGATAGCCGAAATCTAATCGCTCGGCGGGCGTCGGCTGAGAAGAGAGAAATGGGGGAGGGAGAAGAGATCGCCCGCCCGCCGCGCACGGACTCCAAGAAATATATGGTGATAATGTGAGGTGGGCCATGCTGGAGTCCGGACCGCTTCCGGATCCCGCTCTCACCGCCCTGGCCCCTCAAGACGCCAGCTGCCCGCCGCATGCATGCATAGCAAGTAGTACTCCTTATGTGGAGGAGAGAGAGGCATTGACAAAGTCAAGGAGTGGGCTCTGCAAGAGCCCATCTCTACACGTGCTCCTATGTATAAAAAAATAATTCTAAAAAAAGGCATAAAAACAATTGTGTCTTAAAAAAGAAAGGTAAAAAACATTTGAGAGGAAATAGATAGAGAGAAAGTGAGAAAAAGCTGTAACCTGGGCATTACATGAGGAAGGAGGGAGTGGTGCACATGCCAAGTTCACTGGGCTGCCGTGTTTCACACTCCTCCGTCGTAATAGTGGAGACAATAGCTTTCATCAAAAATAAACAATGAATACTCGTTGCTCGTCCTCTATATCGGAAAGAATACTTTCATTCACCGACATGTGGGACGTCGACCATCCTGGTCAACTTGCCATGCACAAAATTATCCTGGTCTACCCCGGTCGTATCGTAGGCCCAACCTTTCCCACTGTAAGTTGTTCGGACGAAGGACCATCATGACTTCGTTGAATTCCGCTTCTTGAAGAAAACTTACTGTACCCGCAATACTGCTACCACACGCGAAGACTGGACGGCTGTCGTGGATTGTCACGGCAGATGTCCTTAGTGTCAGGACTTAGTCGCGAGGCCAGCGCATCTATGTGGTAGCTTGAGAGGGGTTGGGCGGAATCGAGAGACGCAACACAAGACAAGGATTTAGACAGCTTCGGGCCCCGGGAAACATCATCCGGTAATATCCCTACATGTTGTTTGTGGCTAGGTCTCATTATGATCATGAGAGAAACGTCGGTAAGCCGGCTCTTTGTGTCTAGCCCTAGAGATTGTTTCTTGTTGCTTGTCCCTCTTGGGGAGCCCTGCCCCTCCTTATATAAGTTAGAGGGGCGGGTTACATGTGGAGTCCTAGTAGGACTAGGACTAGTCTATCTTCTCTTACAAGTTAATTACAAGTCCGGTTCTTGCTTCCTCGTAAAGGAAATATTCGTCATCCCTTTCTCCTTAAGCCAGCCCACCAGAGTATAAGCCAGCCTGCTGGGCCTTGGGTCTTGTCGTCCGTCTGATCCGCCCGCCGGGTCTCCAGTGAGTCACAATGTCCAGGCGGGTTACCTGTGAATCGCCATGTTCGGGCGGATCACCAATGAGTCGCCAAGCTCCAGCCAGGTCTCTGGTGAGTCGCCAAGTCTGGCCGGGTCATACCGCGGGGTATATCCCCGACATTAGCCCCCAGTTTAATTTGGATTTATCCATGTTAAACTGATCCTGCGAAATAACTCAAGAACAAATTTGACAGATTGTGCTCCGGGTTAAATATTCTTGTAAGCCGGCACCTGATCATCCTTAAGTCCTTGACATTTTCTCATGGAATATCCGGGTCAATAGGCCAGCTTCATAATCCATTTGCTGACATTGGCTCTTATAAAGAAATATTATACAAAATAATCCATTTGAGTCGGTTTCCAAAACTCCGGCTTAATAAACATCTTAGACTCAAGATTCATCTGGTGATCTGCCAGTTTAAAGATGTAGAGACTGGCTAGTTATAATTGCCAAAATTACCGGCTTGTAAATATTGATAACACCGGGTCATAACTGTTGCCGACGCCGGGTCATTATTATTGGTGACACCGGGTCATGATTGTTGCAAACACCGGGTCAATCTGGTCTGCTCCAAACTGAGAATTTGAAGATTTTTTCTCCCTTATATCCATATCACCTGTAGCCCCCAAGTCTTAAGAGGAGAACATAGTGATAACTTAAGACTTGGGGGCTACAGGTGATATGCATATAAAGGAGGAACATCTTCAAATTCTCAGTTTTGGGCAAACCAGGAAGATTAATTGTGTGACCCGGTATTGGCAACAATCATAAACCGGTGTCTATAAACGGTCATCACCCGGGATCATCAGTTTTTATAACC
This sequence comes from Triticum aestivum, assembly GCF_018294505.1. NCBI lineage: Eukaryota > Viridiplantae > Streptophyta > Magnoliopsida > Poales > Poaceae > Triticum > Triticum aestivum. The sequence goes on from NC_057805.1 coordinate 1,061,929, forward strand.
TGAAAATTTTGGCAATGATAAACCGGCAAGTTCTACATTTTCAAACCGGCTGATATCAGTTGAATATTTGAAGACCAATATTTTTGTCAAATCAGAGCATTGAAGGCCGATTCAAATGGATTATTTATTTACAAAATATCTTCTGCAAGCAAATTGATTATGAAGCTGGTATATTGACTCGGATTTTTCAGAAGGAAGAAATGACAAGGAATTAAGGATGATCAAGTGCCGGTTTATAAGAATATTTAAAGCGGAGCACAACCCGCCAAATTTGTTCTTGTGTTTATGTTTCAGATCAGTTTAACATGGATAAATCCAAATTAAACTGGGGGCTAATGTCGGGGATATACCCCGCGGCGTAACCCGGCACAAAGTATAACCCGGCCGGACTTGGCGACTCACTGGTAACCCAGCGGGCGGGACAGACGGATGACAAGGCCCAAGGCCCAGAAGGCCGGTTCATACGATGGTGGGCCGGTTTACATGGAAAGGCGTGAGGAATATTTACCTTACAAGAAGTTAAGACCCGGACTTGTATTCGGTTTGTATTAAAAGGTAGACTAGTCCTAATCCTAATAGGACTCCACATGTAACCCGCCCCTCTAACTTATATAAGGAGGGGCAGGGCTCCCCAAAGGGGGGCAAGCAACAAGCAACAAGAAACAATATCTAGGGCTAGACACAAAGAGCCGGCTTACCGGCGACTCTCTCATGAGCATAATGAGACCTATAGCCACAAACAGCATGTAGCGCTATTACCGGATGATGTTTCCCGGGGCCCGAAGCTGTATAAATCCTTGTCTTGTGTTGCGTCTCTCGATTCTGCCCAACCCCTCTCAAGCTACCACATAGATGCGCTGGCCTCGCGACTACGTCCTGACACTAAGGACATCTTCAAATATTCAACTGATATCAGCCGATTTGAAAATGTAGAACTTGCCGGTTTATCATTGCCAAAATTGTCGGGTTATAAAAACTGATGATCCCGGGTCATGACCGTTTATAGACACCGGTTTATGATTGTTGCCAATCCCGGGTCACACAATTAATCTTCCTGATTTGCCCAAAACTGAGAATTTGAAGATGTTCCTCCTTTATATGCATATTACCTGTAGCCCCCAAGTCTTAAGAGGAGAACATAGTGATAGCTTAAGACTTGTTTCAATATAAATGTTACAACCTTGAAGAAATCCATATTGTTCATCTTAGTCACTAGTCACAACTGAATCTTGCACGTATGTAGCCCCCAAGTGCCGGGTTGTTATGCTTGCAGCAACCTGGGACTTGTAACTGCCTTATACTCATAAAAACTTCAACTAATGTAGCCCCCAAGGGCCAGCTCAGTAAGATAATATTGAGCTGGGACTTTATATATACTTCTTGGAAAAGAACATCATATAATATAACCCCCATCATGGGGCTTGAACCCATGTCCACAAGGTTAAGAGCTTTGTGCTTTACCAACTGAGCAGTGGACCCTTCAATATAATGGATTAAGACTTGTGTACCTTGAATTGTTGACAGGAGCAATTGGTAGGCCCCCAGGGCCGGCTCATTACAATGTGATAAGTCGGGTCTTCAATAAGTTGAGCAAAAAATGTCTTTACATTAGCCCCCAAGTGCCATGGTGCATGCTGGCAGTAACATGGGACTTGCATATTTGATGTGATCTCAATTTAAATAATGTAGCCCCCAAGTGCCGGGTCATAAGCCTACAGCGACTCGGGACTATTCTTTCCATTGTAGAATAAATCATATCCATTGATAAAATAATAGCCATTGCGCCAAAGCGACTTTGAATACCTCATCTGCTGATAAGTCAATCCGGAGTTTAAATACCCGGCGGCTCTTGGCCGATGGCGATTTAATACGCCTCCATTGTAAGCCGGAATTTGTACAACCCGGTGGCTTATAGCCTTTGAGAAAATCAAGAATTGATAACCCTTTTGAGACACCAATTTCAATCTATGATGATGGGCTTGAATTTAATCATTTATGTAAGTCATAGCTCTGTAAATCCTGCAAAGTTTAAACAACATATGCCCTGGCGACTTAACGTCAAAAACCAGGGCGGGTAACCACCCAAATGTAGTCTTATCCTGCACATAATTAGATCACAAGATCCCTTGGCGGTTTACCACAGGGCGGGTCATAATATCTCACATATAACCATTGATGTGTAACAAGGAGTCACAGATAAGCCTGTTATGAATCATAACTTTGAAACATAACTATAATAATAATAATATACCTGTGATATTGAATTTTCACTTCCGGTTTATGTGACCTGTGCAGTAAGGGTGATAACCCAATCTTTAGAAATCAAGACTTCCAAATATTTATGATTGTCATATGATGGCGACTTATCATCCAAAGTCAAACCGGGTTAAATAGCAACCACTCATATACACTTTAGATATGATCAAAAGAGCTTCAAATAAAATCCAAAAATTGTTTGCAAAAAGAGACTTCAAAAAATTTGAGGCTTCTGGTTCGAATACGATCAGAAAACCGTCCCAAAGGGGTTAAGCTAAGATTCGAATACGATCATATAGCCCCCAGTGGCTTTGGCGTTGCCGATCAAGAGGGTACCGACAGCTATGTTCTCATTGGTTCGAATACGACCTATGTTTGAACAGGAAGCCCCCAAATGACCTTGAGAGTTGTTTAACGACGCTGATTCAAATACGATCCACGTCGGTTCCCAAAAGGGGTTGAGCTATGATTCGAATACGATCAAGAAGCCCCCTAGTGAGCTCGGCAGTGTGCCGATCAAAAGGGTACCGACAACTATGTTCTCTTTGGTTCGAATACGGCCTATGTTTGAACAGGAAGCCCCCAAGTGACCATATAAGTTTTGGCATTGCGCCGATCAAGAGGGTACCGACAGCTATGCTCGATGAGCAGGAAGCCCCCCACGTGATCAATAATATGATAAGCCAATAAGGCAGGATAACCCATGTTTGAACCGTGCATCATGGCAGCAAGTTCTCTTTGGCAACCTTTAATTTTTCTGAGAACTCGAACTTGCGAGAGATTATTCTTTTTGAACCGGAAATTCTTAAATCGGATATTGAGAGCTTCAAAGCTTTGTAAGAGACAAATTTACCTTGAGCCGGATGTTGAACCGGATTTGAGAGCTTCAAAGAGTTGCGGGAGAAAGATGTCTCTTGAGCCGGATTTTAAACCGGAATCTTTAATTCGAACCGGCAATTTTTTGATGGCCTTTAAATTTTCATCAATATGGTGGTGGCCTCCGGAACCGGGTTATCCTTCCCTCCAATGACCCAGAGTTCCTGAGTCATGTCATTGTAGCCCCCGAGTCTCAAGACGACTCAAGGAGTTGGCTTGAGATTCTCCATATTTAACCGTGATATAAACCGGCATGAGTTATCCAATAGCTCAGTGATATAATAATCCCTTTTTGCAGTGGACAATTTTTCCTGCATTGGAAAACTTGCAAGCCAGAGTAATTGCTCTTTTAAAGAAAGCAATATATAATATAAAAATATAATGGAGGGATTTCACCTGATATGTTAAGCCAGAAAATATCCACCGCGGAGTTGATGATCACCACGGTGAAGCTGAAATCAATCATGGGCGAGTCGGCCATGCAAGCAGACAGATGAATCGGCTGCGGTGTTGTAAGCCGGTGTGGACGGGGAGAGTCGGCACCGGCATTGTAAGCCGGCACGGACGGGCGAGTCGGCTGTATGTTGATGTTGACCGGACTGCGGGGGACGGCGTCCTATGCACGCTTTATCAGGCAATTCGCACGGTCCTGACGAGTTGATGCGGACTGGACCGCGGGAACGGCGGCTTGCACGCATATCTGTCGAGCAGCGTGGCATAGACGAATGCTAGTGCATGCACTCCGTATCCGCGGTATAATGGCATAAAAAATTGTCCTGCGTAAAAAATATTACAGGGCAGAGTAATTGTTCTTTAACAAAAACAATAAGTGTTAATAAGATAAATTTAGATGGATATCACCTGATGTTTGTGAACGACAGATGATCTGTGCGTAAAGTCCGTCGGTCAACCCGGCACTTTGAATAGGCCGGACTGCAGGGCGGACAGTAAAACGATCACAGCATCAGAGGCGGCTTAGAGAGGTGAGTCGGCCGCGGCATTGTAAGCCGGTGCGGACGGGCAAGTTGTCCTCCTCATTGTAAACCGGCGCTGTTGTAAGAGACGGCCACGGTGCTTTAAACCGGTGCGGTCGTGAGAGATGGCCAAGGCGTTGTAAGCCGATATGGTCCATATCCGCGGTATAATGCCACTTTTGTAGTAAATGGTTACCCTGATTTGTTTATTTTGGACGCACGCGGGTGCGGCCATTAGCGCGCAATTGGTCTCCATGTGTGCTTCATCCAATTTACACATACTACTCTCCAAAGAAAATTAACCCAATACGGAGTACCAGTACTAGTCGCCACATTGACAAATACTAATGTCCTGTGGAGTGAATGCCATATTCCAGCAATTATAAACTTGTAGTCTCATTTCTTTTGTCCAACCCACGATGTTATGTTTAGCTCCTTCTCACGTTACCCTGCGTTTGATCCAGCCTATTGCCTGCATCTCTCCTCGACAGTATGATGGACGGGTGCTTTTGACCTTGACGTTGAAGTGAAAGGTGTTGATATCTTACAAGGAAAGGCTAAAGCTGCAGCTCGCCCATGCGATTGCTCAAAAGCAAGGCTAGCAGAGTTGAACCGGCACGGGGTCAGCCAGCAGGAGCAGCAGCAGTGAGCCGGCGAGGGCGGGCCCCTGGCCACAGTAGCGGCTGAAGACACAACGGCGGAAGTAGCGGCAGCCGGTGACGGAGTTTTGATCCGTGTCCGGGTCGTGGCCGCTCTGGCCAATTTGCTTTCTTTGAGTCGTGATCCGACGAGCAGATGATTGTTTCTTTTCCTTCTTCACAATACTTGCCTCGGGACTTGATTTTACTTTCACCTAGTCACATGACCGACTACTAGTTGAAGTAGTGCGTGATGACTCCTTGAATTTGACTTGAGTCCACAAATCACAGAGTAAACAGGAGCAGCCATTGTTGACTACCTCGGGACTTGGAACCTTCTCATCTGCCATGGAGTAAATCGACATTACTTTATAAAAAATATCTGGTCTCTGGGCTGATTAGATAGTTCGATTCCGACTTGTCTTCCTGCGTTAGAGCGATTTGTGTAGTTGGTATTGCCGTCGGACCCGGTGATCAGAACGAGGACCCAAACCATGCTGATTCTGGCGACTTCAGATTGGATTTGATGTGGTGACGAAACTGGCTGTAGCGGAAAAACGATGGTCTCGGCGACTTGCGTCGGCGACTTACGGCAACGAAAAAATTGTAACCCTAATTTCTTTTGAACCTTAAATCCCAGATCTTAAACCTAGACTGATGAACTTGTAGCTGATACAAATCCTTCTGAACCGGCTTTCTCCATCTGGAAAACTGCAAATTTCTCGATCCTTGGAAAAAATCCCTTCAAGAACTCAACACCATCGTGTGCCTGCCCCACAGTGGGCGTCAACTGTCGTGGATTGTCACGGTAGATGTCCTTAGTGTCAGGACTTAGTCGCGAGGCCAGCGCATCTATGTGGTAGCTTGAGAGGGGTTGGGCGGAATCGAGAGACGCAACACAAGACAAGGATTTAGACAGCTTCGGGCCCCGGGAAACATCATCCGGTAATAGCCCTACATGCTGTTTGTGGCTAGGTCTCATTATGATCATGAGAGAGTCGCTCGTAAGCCTGCTCTTTGTGTCTAGCCCTAGAGATTGTTTCTTGTTGCTTGTCCCTCTTGGGGAGCCCTGCCCCTCCTTATATAAGTTAGAGGGGCGGGTTACATGTGGAGTCCTAGTAGGACTAGGACTAGTCTATCTTCTCTTACAAGTTAATTACAAGTCCGGGTCTTGCTTCCTCGTAAAGGAAATATTCGTCATCCCTTTCTCCTTAAGCCAGCCCACCAGAGTATAAGCCAGCCTGCTGGGCCTTGGGTCTTGTCGTCCGTCTGATCCGCCCGCCGGGTCTCCAGTGAGTCACAATGTCCAGACGGGTTACCTGTGAATCGCCATGTTCGGGCGGATCACCAGTGAGTCGCCAAGCTCCAGCCAGGTCTCTGGTGAGTCGCCAAGTCTGGCCGGGTCATACCGCGGGGTATATCCCCGACAACGGCACTGTACCACATCATATCACTGAAACCCACTAGGCCAAACTAGCCCGCCTAGGTCATCTACTATTTTGGAACGGAGGGAGTACGTCTCTGCACTGCTATGATTGTGTGTTGCACGTTCTCTGTACTTTTGCTACGATTTTCCTACCCTATGAACCAAATGAGGCCTGAATGTATGTCGACTATTGTCTGATCGATCGCTAAGCCTACAATTTTAGGAGCTAGGGCTATTGGTCGATCGACAAGGGATAAGTATAAGCGTACCACGAGCTCATTAGCCCCAACGTTTCTCTTCGGTGAGTGTTTTGCAAGTACTATAGCTCGCACAGTAGCTAGCCTACTAACACCAAGAATCATCAAACAAGCCCTGCTGATATGATAAACAGTTCAAACTTACATCTAAGCATGCCATATATTACATCAAAAGCTGGTGAGGATACATCTGTTTCCATAACTCGTAGAGGGTTCGCATGATTCATCGCATGATTCACTATCAAACAAAAGTAGCAAGATCCGCCCACACAAGACAGTGCACTAGCCCTAAGATGGTTTGATAACACGCATCATTCTGGTAATTAAACACAGGGCAATGCAAACTACCCTGAAGGATTAGCGCGACCAACTATTTCTTGTCATCGATCTCTCGGGCAATGGCCACAGCACGGACAGCGGCATGGGAATCGATTTCTGGGGCGATGTCCACAGGACTGACCGCGACATCGGAATCGATCTCTGGGGCGATGTCCACAGGATGGACAGCGGCATCGGAATCGATCTCCGGGGCGATGCCAACAGGACGGGCCACGACATCGGAATCATCAAGGACGTCCACCGGCACCTGCACAACCCTAACAAATTAGCAAGCACATTGCAAATAATCAAAAACCACAACTATGGTAATAAGCCATTATTTTTAACCTTGTGCAGCTCACCGGGGGATCTCATCCCTCCGGGGGTCATCTCCTCGTCCTCGATGGGGGCCATCACCTTGCCAGGGGAATACTGCTTCTCAACGGCGACTATCTCCTCAAACTCGGTCTTGAGCCTCACATAGGTGGCAATCAGAGTTCCTGGGGTAGGCACGGTGGGGCCCTTGCTGTTCTTCCAACTTTCTTTGAGGAGTTCATCCGCCAACGTCCTCAACTTTTTGGCCAGTGCTTGTTTCTTGGAGTTCTTCGTCTCCATGGGTTGGCCCGCCAACATGGTCAACTCGTTGGTCGGTGCTCGCTTCCTGGAGATCGCTGTCTCCAGTGGGTTGTCCACCGGCAACTCTTTGCCTAGTGCTCCAGGATCCATCAATGAACTGACAAACAAAAAGCAATCGAAAGGAAACCACAATCGCAATGAAAACAGGAAAAGAATAGGATGTGAGAATCGGTCGGTGCTTTGCAAAAAGAAGATTCTTGGAATGAAAATATAGCAGCATAACTGATTCTCCCACCTTTCCTTCGTCGGTACAGAAGAAAAATGGCAGAAGTGAGTAGCCTGGAGTGAGGTTTTCTTCAAGAAAGGGAAGAAAGGGCTTGAACGAGCGTTCCAGTGAAATGATGGTTGCTTCGTCCAGTCCAACTTGGAGGCCACCTTACCACTGCTGGTAAAGGTGTGGGTTTTGTGATATGACGGGTCATGACGGCAACACCGGGGTGACAGGTGAGTCTCGACTATAGCACCTCGCTGTGATTTGGTGGATGGCACGCGGGCCCGGATGCTTTGAAATGTCCCGCATGTAGATAGAGCAGCTAGTCATATAGGAGTGCTCAATATTGTGCACCGTGACCAAGGCGGAGAGGAAAACAAGAGAACTACGTAATTAATGCATGAGTTTAATTAGGGTAGTTTTGTAAAGTACGAGATACATTCCTCCAATCGCAAAATGCCTTGGTTCATGAGATTTGAGATTTGAGCCCTATAAACCGGAAGGGAGGGAGTACTGCACACGGTGTAGCCTAGTCACTTGTTGAAATCTCTAGAAAGGAAAATACTCCTTTCCGGTTTACAGGGATGTACTACTCCCTCCGTCTAGGTGTGTAAGTCATCTTATGAAAACCAAATAGTCCCAAAACACTTAGGCGCGGTGCATTAACTTCTACCTTGTTTCTTGTTTCTTGACATATCAACCAATAAGAGATGAGAGGTGTGCATGCTTTTAATGACTTGCAATGGCTAGTTCATTGCATGCAATGCTATTAATTAGCAAATAAACATTGGTGACCCCAGGAGGAAACGTTGCTAAGCGCGTGGACCTATGCAGAATGAGTATCAACCAATGGATAATGGAGTTTAATTGTTAAACAATAGCAATTTTGTCTCATGCAAGAGCCTGGCTAGTACTCCAAGGAATCGCACCACGCGAGCGTTCGCAACTGCCACGTTCGGGTTGCGCTTGGCTCTTCGCCTCTTCGAGAAGACGAACAATGATGTTACTCCTACTTCTACAGTATCGAATCCACTGCTGCATGTCCGTCCACCTCGTGCGGGAGGGATAGCGTGTAGCGAAAGCTTCTACTTACTGCTCCTGCCTTTGCGTCTACGACAGGTGGGCCCAACAGGTGGTTGGCCCTCCTGTCATGTAGCCAAAGGCAGGTGCAGTTAAGGCACCGGAGCTCAGTCCGCGAGGGAGAGGGCGTTGTAGGGGCTGTTTGGATTGTGACTATCTTTGCCATATGTTGCCACATGATTTTAGCCACACTTGCCACACTTTCCTTAGTTGAGTTGCTCAAATTGTTAGCCACACTTTGGCTTGCCTAAGGGAATCTTGCCACACAGCACCGTAGTAATCAAATTTCTCAGTCTTGTATGAGTTGACGCGACACATCACAGCACTGCACTCGATATAAGTCTTTTTACACATTTCAAATGGGCTACTTCGTATGTAGGAGTAGACATATTCTGCTTCGTATGTAGTCACTTGTTGCAATCTCTAAAAAGACTTATATTTGGAAACGGAGGGAGTAGAACGCATGCATGCATGCCGTGACTTTCCTTTTGATACTTGCATGTGTTGATTTGATGCACCTTGCCAAATTTTGACTATAAATTTAACTAACCAAATTTTCATGCATGTCACAAAAAATTACGGGGCTGTTTGGATTGTGACTATGTTTGTCTTATGTTGCCACATTATTTTTCCCACACTTGCCACACTTGCCTAACTTGAGTTGCTCAAATTGTTAGACACACTTTGGCTTGCCTAAGGGAATCTTGCCACAATTTTTGTGACTATGACATGTGGGGTTCACTGCTAATAAAAAAAATTCTTGTCTTAGGTGTGGCTAATAAAAAAGACTTATATTTAAGAATGGAGGGAGTAGAAAATATAAATAATAATGCATGTTGGGGCAACCTACGTTTCCGCTAATTTTAGTCGTGGGCTTGTTCACAATTTTTACGAGGGGGTGGTTGTTCATTTAATGGAGGGACTTGTAGTACTAGACTTGAACGATACAAAGTGCGACCTGGCACACCATAACACCACTTGGAACAAGCGGGTAGCTATCTCAAAAAACAATCAACAACTAAAAACCGCGACCTGGCATGTAGTAGTACACAATTTTAAACGATTGTTTTGATGGAGTGAAAAAGGAAAACTACCCCACTACGTATATATAGGCCGGAGCCTCTACGCTTGCTTGCTAGAGTTGCTCTATTCACACACTCTCATCCTCTCCAGATCTAAACAAGATAGGGGTAGTAACACTGTCTTTCTCCCTTCAAAAACATTGGCTTTCTATCCTCACCGCTGGTTACAGATCTGGACGTATCCCCCTCCGCCGGTGAAGGGGAGGAGGGGCAGCGTTTAGGCCGTCATCGACAGCGAGGGAGGAGACCCACTGCCGGCCGCACCGTTATCTCTGGCCGAGCGCCGGCGCGGGAGGTACTCCGATCCATTCGTCGTTGCCTGTGAGCGGATCCGGCCTCCCGCCGCCCACCTATCCACATCCCAACGACCTTCAGGTATATCTTTGTTCGAAACCACCTTAGCTCTACTTCCCCAGCTCGCTACGTCGCTGCATGTGCATCATTTTCTACCTCTCAGCCCCTCTCGATCGGTTGGTCCAACGTCACTTTTTTTTTCTTCTATTGTTAGAGGTAAAGCTACTTCATGGAGTCGAATCTTGTACTCCCTCCGTCTGAAAATACTTATCATTGAAATGGATGTATCTAGATGTATTTTAGTTCTAGACACATCCATTTTGATGACAAGTAATTCCGGACGGAGGGAGTACTTGGTTCAAACAAGAAATAAAGTGGGGGTGGGGGAATTTAGTATGTACATCAGACTTGGTACAAACAGGAAGGAAAGGGGGTGAAAGTAGTACAGACTGGTCATCCAACCGGTCTCTTGGTCGAAAAGGGAAATATAGGGGTAACGCTGTACACAGTGGTATGACCAGGACTAGATTTTCTATCCACACATAGGAGTAGGTGGCTAGAGTGAACAAAAATGGGACCAACCCAGATATGTTTCTTGGATGTTTGTTTCTCGGGGCAACAAACTATGAATCACCACTTTATGCCCCTGTTTACGTACATGGTGCTGGACTGGTGGTGCACCCACTGTCCCATGCCCTTATACCAAATATTTAGGCTCCGTTCGGAGTAAAGGGGTAGAAAACATAGGTCTTGATGAAAATAGAAGAATAGGAAAGGAATGTAGGTATAAAACTATGGAACAGCGAACCGGAGGAAACTCTCAAGAGAATGTGTTCGGATGGACTACGAAATGTACAGATTTGTTTTTTAGAGTAGCATGCTTGGCAGTATGAGATGCTATTTGTTTATTCAGCTGCACAGTGACTACTCTTGTCCTCACCTCACGTACCACACATAGGTTGATTTTTTTATTCCGGCAACACAGCACAGCAACCTGTCTAACGCATGGCAGCGAGTGCCTGCCTCGGGCTTTCGCCCAAAAAATGAGCAGCGCGTGGATGTTTCTAATCCTATGGAATCAGTACTACCAGACCAGCTTTCCTATGAAACACTATTCACCTTTCCCGTGTTCTGAACGGTTGGAAGGGAAAGAATACCGTAGGAATTGTGTTCCTACAAAAATCCTGCACCAAACCTGTGAACCGAACGCAGCCTTAGTTGTTCTTAATCTAATGTCCCTGGTAAAAATGAAGCCATGCCACTGTTATAAGCCATGACAAGTTTAGCCAAATGTTTTTGCCTGTAATTGTTTGAGACTCTGACTGTTTCCTCTGTGCCTTTTTGTGCAAACAGGGATATCCAATTCACCTGGTTGCTGTCGTGACCTTTTGGTGCACTGCACAAAACTCTTCTTAAAAGAAGTGACTTTTGTGTTGTTTAACTGGAATGTCAGAATGGAACAGTTGGTTCATTTTGGTGGAACTGCACAAAGGGATATCTGTGTTCCAATCCTCATCATCCATATTGGCGCCATAACCTTCCTTTAGGTAAGAATGATATTTAATGCATGTGTTCATCTCTATTTTCCGACTGCCATGAGAAAATAATGATGTTTTTTACTAGTACACTTGTACTCCCTCACTGACAAAACCAATTCTGAATTAGAAGGCCAATCATGTACTTGGTTTCACCAACTGGTGAGGAGAAAGAGAAACAGAGCATGAAGAGGAAGAAGAAGAAGAATAAACAGTGCCAAGGCGATCTTGCAGAAACCAGAGGCTTTAGTCGAGGCCATTCAAGGGCTCCGGCAATGACTACCTTACATGTGAGACGATCCTCCAGGGAGCCCTTCCACTTCTGCTGTCTCACTTAATTAATTAGGAGTACTTAAGTACCACTAATTTATTACTGCCTAATTTTCCTGTTGGAGTTAAACAAATCTTTAGTAGGACCCTATGCTGAATCATGTACGTGTGTATGTTTGTCTATGGAGGTGAATCATATGGTGGAGCGGGGAGGGAATATTATTAGTGTCATGACATAATAGTGCTATTGTTTTGCATGTCAATTTATTGCCATTGGTTCAATGAGGCAATGTTTTGCGTATTGTCCATCATGAATTTGATGCTACTATTTGAGTAATATGCTAATGTCTTCCTATCCTTTCTCACTAAGCTAATGAAGGTTTCACCTTGTTCCTACTTGTGCAAACAGGGATCATGTTGTGCCAATCATACATTTTGGTCGAACTACACAAGACAATACAATGAACTGTATCCCAGCCAGTGCTTTAACTCTGCTGGAAGTTCTTGATAATCTTTCGATATAATCTCAGCACTGGTAAACAAGAGTGATTTCAACCATACATTTGAAGTGCACAAAAATATATACTATTGTGTGATTCCAGTGAGTGCTTTATCATCTCTTATGGGACTACATGAATAAGCTTTTTTCCTCAGGTTGGTACGGGCCTAAGGCCTTCATCCATATTAGTTTGCTGTCATCTCTATTTGTATCGTGCTACTGTCATGAGAAACTCCTTTATCTTTGCACGTTAAAGTTTTGCAACCTATGATAAATGGCAATGCTTTGAGTGTTGAGTTGAGCTAATTGGCACTGATTAAATAAACTAATACCTCTCTTTAAGCAAGACTACTATGTTGCTAACTGTTGGAAATATGCCCTAGAGGCAATAATAAAATGGTTATTATTGTATTTCCTTGTTCATGATAATTGTCTATTGTTGATGCTATAATTGTATTAACTAGAAACCGTAATACATGTGTGAATACATAAACCACAACACGTCCCTCGTAAGCTTCTAGTTGACTAGCTCGTTGATCAATAGATGGTTATGGTTTCCTGACCATGGACATTGGATGTCATTGATAACGGGATCACATCATTAGGAGAATGATGTGATGGACAAGACCCAATCCTAAGCATAGCACAAGATCGTGTAGTTCGTTTGCTAAGAGCTTTTCTAATGTCAAGTATCGTTTCCTTAGACCATGAGATTGTGCAACTCCCGGATACCTAGGAATGCTTTGGGTGTACCAAACGTCACAACATAACTGGGTGGCTATAAAGGTGCACTACAGGTATCTCCAAAAGTGTCTGTTGGGTTGGCACGAATCGAGACTGGGATTTGTCACTCCGTATGACGGAGAGGTATCTCTGGGCCCACTCGGTAATGCATCATCATAATGAGCTCAATGTGACTAAGGAGTTACCCACAGGATCATGTGTTACGGAACGAGTCAAGAGACTTGCCGGTAACGAGATTGAACGAGGTATTGGGATACCGACGGTCGAATCTCGGGCAAGTAACATACCGATGGACAAAGGGAATTGTATACGGGATTGATTGAATCCCCGACATCGTGGTTCATCCGATGAGATCATCGTGGAACATGTGGGAGCCAATATGGGTATCCAGATCCCGCTATTGGTTATTGGCCGGAGACGTGTCTCGGTCATGTCTGCATGGTTCCCGAACCCGTAGGGTCTACACACTTAAGGTTCGGTGACGCTAGAGCTGTTATGGGAAATAGTATGTGGTTACAGAAGGTTGTTCGGAGTCCCGGATGAGATCCCGGACATGACGAGGAGCTCCGGAATGCTCCGGAGGTGAAGATCGGTATATTGGACGAAGGGTATTGGAGTCCGGAATTGTTCCGGGGGTACCAGGCTATGCCTAGCATGTCCGAAAGGGGTTTCGGAGGCCCCGGCAAGCGTTGGGGAGCCTTATGGGCCAAGGGGGAGGGGCAAAACAGCCCACTAAGGGGTTGTGCGCCCCTCCCAACTCCTCTCACGTAACCAGGAGAGGTGGGGGAGCCACCCCTAGGGCAGCCGCCCCTCCCGTCTTGGGGGGCAAGTTTCCTAGGGGGTGGGGGCGCCCAAACCCATCTAGGGTTTCCCCTGGCCGCCGCCTCCTCCTCTAGATCCATCTAGAGGGGCCGCCCCCTCTCCCCTTCCCCCTATATATAGTGAGGGGGTGGGAGGGCAGCCACACCCTTCCCTTGGCGCAGCCCTCTCCTCCTCCAACTCCTCCTCCTCCGTAGTGCTTAGCGAAGCTCCGCCGGAGAACCACGAGCTCCATTGCCACCACGCCATCGTGCTGCTGGAGTTCTCCCTCAACTTCTCCTCTCCCCTTGCTGGATCAAGAAGGAGGAGACATCCCTGGGCTGTACATGTGTTGAATGCGGAGGCGCCGTCCGTTCGGTGCTACATCGGATCTTCCGCGATTTGAATCGCCGCGAGTACGACTCCATCAACCGCGTTTTTTTTGTAACGCTTCCGCTTAGCGATCTTCAAGGGTATGAAGATGCACTCCCTCTCTCTCGTTGCTAGCATCTCCTAGATTGATCTTGGTGACACGTAAGAAAATTTTGAATTATTGCTACGTTCCCCAACAGTGGCATCATGAGCTAGGTCTATGCGTAGATTCTATGCACGAGTAGAACACAAAGTAGTTGTGGGCGATGATTTGTTCAATTTGCTTACCATTACTAGTCTTATGTTGATTCGGCGGCATTGTGGGATGAAGCGGCCCGGACCGACCTTACACGTACTCTTACGTGAGACAGGTTCCACCGACTGACATGCACTTGATGCATAAGGTGGCTAGAAGGTCTTTGTCTCTCCCACTTTAGTCGGATCGGATTCGATGAAGAGGGTCCTTATGAAGGGTAAATAGCAATTGGCATATCACCGTTGTGGCTCTTGCGTAGGTAAGAAACGTTCTTGCTAGAAACCCATAGCAGCCACGTAAAACATGCAACAACAATTAGAGGACGTCTAACTTGTTTTTGCAGGGTATGCTATGCGATGTGATATGGCCAAAAGGATGTGATGAATTATATATATGTGATGTATGAGATTGATCATGTTCTTGTAATAGGAATCACGACTTGCATGTCGATGATTATGACAACCAGCAGGAGCCATAGGAGTTGTCTTAATTTATTGTATGACATGCGTGTCAATGAAAAACGCCATGTAATTACTTTACTTTATTGCTAACTGTTAGCCATAGTAGTAGAAGTAATAGTTGGCGAGACAACTTCATGAAGACACGATGATGGAGATCATGATGATGGAGATCATGGTGTCATGCCGGTGACGAAGGTGATCATGCCACGCCTCGAAGATGGAGATCAAAAGGCGCAAGATGATATTGCCAATATCATGTCACTTTATGATTTGCTTGTGATGTTTGTCATGTTTACATCTTATTTGCTTAGAACGGCGGTAGCATAAATAAGATGATCCCTCACTAAAATTTCAAGAGATGTGTTCCCCCTAACTGTGCACCATTGCGAAGGTTCATTGTTTTGAAGCACCACGTGATGATCGGGTGTGATAGATTCTAACGTTCGCATACAACGGGTGTAAGCCAGATTTACACATGCGAAACACTTAGGTTGACTTGACGAGCCTAGCATGTACAGACATGGCCTCGGAACACAAGAGACCGAAAGGTCAAACATGAGTCGTATAGTACATACGATCAACATGGAGATGTTCACCGTTGATGACTAGTCCGTCTCACGTGATGATCGGACACGGTCTAGTCGATTCGGATCATGTATCACTTAGATGACTAGAGGGATGTCTATCTAAGTGGGAGTTCATTAAATAATCAGATGAACTTAATTATAATGAACATAGTCAAAAGGTCTTTGCAAATTATGTCGTAGCTTACGCTTTGGTTCTACAGTTTAAGATATGTTCCTAGAGAAAATTTAGTTGAAAGTTGATAGTAGAAATTATGCGGACTGGGTCCGTAAATTGAGGATTATCCTCATTGCTGTGCAGAAGGCTTATGTCCTTAATGCACCGCTCGGTGTGTGAACCTCGAGCGTCGTCTGTGGATGTTGCGAACATCTGACATACACGTTTTGATGACTACGTGATAGTTCAGTGCGTAATGCTAACGGTTTAGAATTGAGGCGCCAAAGACGTTTTTGAAACGTCGCAGAACATATGAGATGTTCCAAAGACTGAAATTGGGATTTCATACTAGTGCCCACGTCAAGAGGTATGAGACCTCTGACAAGTTTCTTAAGCCTGCAACTAAGGGAGAAAACCTCAATCGTTGAGCATGCGCTCAGATTGTCTGAGTACTACAATCGCTTGAATCGAGTGGGAGTTAATCTTCCAGATGAGATAGTGATGGTTCTTCATAGTCACTGCCACCAAGCTATTAGAGCTTCGTGATGAACTATAACATATCGGGGATAGACATGATGATCCTTGAGCAACTCGCGATGTTTGACACCGTGAAAGTAGAAATCAAGTAGGAGCATCAATTGTTGATGGTTAGTAAAACCACTAGTTTCAAGAAGGGCAAGGGAAAGAAGGGATACTTCATGAAACGACAAATCAGTTGCTGCTCTAGTGAAGAAACCCAAGGTTGAACCCAAACCCGAGACTAAGTGCTTCTGTAATGAGGGGAACGGTCACTGAAGCAGAACTACCCTAGATACTTGGTAGATGAGAAGGCAGGCAAGGTCGACAGAAGTATATTGGATATACATTATATTAATGTGTACTTTACTAGTACTCCTAGTAGCACCAGGGTATTAGATACCGGTTCGGTTGCTAAGTGTTAGTAACTCTAAATAAAAGGCTACAGAATAAACGGAGACTAGCCAAAGGTGAGACGACGATATGTGTTGGAAGTGTTTCCAAGGTTGATGTGATCAAACATCGTGCGCTCCCTCTACCATCGGGATTGGTACTAAACCTAAATAATTGTTATTTGGTGTTTGCATTGAGCATAGACATGATTGGATTATGTTTATCGCAATACGGTTATTCATTTAAGGAGAATAATGGTTACTCTGTCTATTTGAATAATACCTTCAATAGTCTTGCACCTAAAATGAATGGTTTATTGAAACTCGATCGTAGTGATACACATGTTCATGCCAAAAGATATAAGATAGTAATGATAGTACCACATACTTGTGGCACTGCCACTTGAGTCATATTGGTATAAAATGCATGAAGAAGCTCCATGTTGACGGATCTTTGGACTCACTCGTTTTTTGAAAAGATTGAGACATGCGGACCATGTCTATTGGTATATATGCATGAAGAAACTCCATACAGATGGATCGTTTGGACTCACTTGATTTTGAATCACTTGAGACATGCAAAATCATACCACATGGGCAATATGACTGAAAGGCCTCGTTTTCAGTAAGATGGAACAAGAGAGCAACTTGTTGGAAGTAATACATTTGATGTGTGCAATCCAATGAGTGCTGAGGCACGCAGTGAATATCGTTATGCTCTTACTTCACAGATGATTTGAGTAGATTCTGAGTATATTTACTTGATGAAACACGAGTCTGAATTATTGAAAGGTTCAAGCAATTTCAGAGTGAAGTTGAAGATCATCGTGGCAAGAGGATAAAATGTCTATGATATGATCATAGAGATGAATATCTGAGTTACGAGTTTGGTACACAATTAAGACCTTGTGGAAATTGTTTCATAACTAATACCGCCTGGAACACCATAGTGTGATGGTGTGTCTGAACATCATAACTGCACCCTATTGGATATGGTGCATACCATGATGTCTCTTATCGAATTACCACTATCGTTTATGGGCTAGGCATTAGAGACAACCGCATTCACTTTAAATAGGGCACCACGCAATTCCGTTGAGACGACACCGTATGAACTATGGTTTAGAGAAACCTAAGTTGTCATTTCTTAAAAGTTTTGGGGCTACGACGCTTATGTGAAAAAGTTTCAGGCTGATAAGCTCGAACCCAAAGCGGATAAATGCATTTTCATAGGACACTCAAAAATAGTTGGGTATACCTCCTGTCTCAGATCCGTAAGCAAAAGGGATTGTTTCTAGAATCGGGTCCTTTCTCGAGGAAAAGTTTCTCTTGAAAGAATTGAGTGGGAGGATGGTGGAGACTTGATGAGGTTATTGAACCGTCACTTCAAGTAGTGTGTAGCAGGGCACAAGAAGTTGTTCCTGTGGCACCTACACCAATTGAAGTGGAAGCTTATGATAGTGATCATGAAACTTCGGATCAAGTCACTACCAAACCTCGTAGGACGACAAGGACGCGTACTACTTCAGAGTGGTACGTAATCCTGTCTTGGAAGTCATGTTGCTAGACAACAATGAACCTACGAGCTATGGAGAAGCGATGGTGGACCCAGATTCCGACGAATGGCTCGAGGCCATAAAATCCGAGAGAGGATCCATGTATAAAAACAAAGTATAGACTTTGGAAGAACTACTTGATGGTCGTAAGGCTGTTGGGTGCAGATGGATTTTAAAAGGAAGATGGACAATGATGGTAAGTGTCACCATTAAGAAAGCTCGACTTGTCGTTAAGATGTTTTCCGACAAGTTCAAGAAGTTGACTATGATGAGATTTTCTCACTCGTAGCGATGCTAAGAGTCTGTTGGAATTATATTAGCAGTTACTGCATTATTTATGAAATCTTGCAGATAGGATGTCAAAAATACATTGTTTCCTCGACGATTTTCTTGAGGAAAGGTTGTATGTGATAAAACCAGAAGGTTTTGTCAATCCTGAAAGATGCTAACAAGTATGCAAAGCTCCAGCAATCCTTCTAAGGACTGGAGTAAGCATCTCGGAGTTGGAATGTACACTTTGATGAGATGATCAAAGATTTTGGGTTTTTACAAAGTTTATGAGAAACTTGTATTTCCAAAGAAGTGAGTGGGAGCACTATATAATTTTTGATGAGTATATGTTGTTAACATATTGTTGAACAGAAATGATGTAGAATTTCTGGAAAGCATACAGGGTTATTTGAAAAGTGTTTTTCAATGGAAAACCTGGATTAAGCTACTTGAACATTGAGCATCAAGATCTATAAGGATAGATCAAAAAACGCTTAATAGTACTTTCAAATGAATACATACCGTGACAAGATTTTGAAGAAGTTCAAAATAGATCAGCAAAGAAGGAGTTCTTGGCTGTGTTACAAGGTGTGAGTATTGAGTAAGACTCAAGACCTGACCACGGCAGAAGAGAGAGAAAGGACGAAGGTCGTCCCTATGCTTTAGACGTAGGCTCTACAGTATGCTATGATGTGTACCGCACCTGAAGTGTGCCTTGCCATGAGTTAGTCAAGGGGTACAATAGTGATCCAGGAATGGATCACATAAAAGCGGTCGAACTTATCCTTAGTAACTAGTGGACTAAGGAATTTTCTCGATTATGGAGATGGTAAAAGAGTTCGTCGTAAAGGGTTACGTCGATGCAAACTTTGACACTAATCCGGATGACTCTGAGTAGTAAACCGGATTCGTATAGTAGAGCAGTTATTTGTAATAGCTCCAAGTAGCACGTGGTAGCTGCATCTACAAGATGACATAGAGATTTGTAAAGCACACACGGATCTGAAAGGTTCAGACCCGTTGACTAATAACCTCTCTCATAAGCGAGATATGAACAAACCCCATGGGTGTTGGATTCATTAAATCACATAGTGATGTGAACTAGATTATTGACTCTAGTGCAAGTAGGAGACTGCTGGAAATATGCCCTAGAGGCAATAATAAAATGGTTATTATTTTATTTCCTTGTTCATGATAATTGTCTATTGTTCATGCTATAATTGTGTTATCCGGAAATCATAATACATGTGTGAACATATATACCATAACATGTCCCTAGTGAGCCTCTAGTTGACTAGCTCGTTGATCAATAGATGGTTACGGTTTCCTGACCATGGACATTGGATGTCATTGATAATGGGATCACATCATTAGGAGAATGATGTGATGGACAAGACCCAATCCTAAGCATAGCACAAGATCGTGTAGTTCGTTTGCTAAGAGCTTTTCTAATGTCAAGTATCGTTTCCTTAGACCATGAGATTGTGCAACTCCCGGATACCGTAGGAATGCTTTGGGTGTACCAAACGTCACAACGTAACTGGGTGGCTATAAAGGTGCACTACAGGTATCTCCGAAAGTGTCTGTTGGGTTGGCACGAATCGAGACTGGGATTTGTCACTCTGTATGACGGAGAGGTATCTCTGGGCCCACTCGGTAATGCATCATCATAATGAGCTCAATGTGACTAAGGAGTTAGCCACGGGATCATGCGTTACGGAACGAGTAGAGAGACTTGCCGGTAACGAGATTGAACGAGGTATTGGGATACCGACGATCGAATCTCGGGCAAGTAACATACCGATGGACAAAGGGAATTGTATACGGGATTGATTGAATCCCCGACATCGTGGTTCATCCGATGAAATCATCGTGGAACATGTGGGAGCCAATATGGGTATCCAGATCCCGCTATTGGTTATTGGCCGGAGACGTGTCTCGGTCATGTCTGCATGGTTCCCGAACCCGTAGGGTCTACACACTTAAGGTTCGGTGACGCTAGAGTTGTTATGGGAAATAGTATGTGGTTGCCGAAGGTTGTTCGGAGTCCCGGATGAAATCCCGGACATGACGAGGAGCTCCGGAATGCTCCGGAGGTGAAGATCGGTATATTGGATGAAGGGTATTGGAGTCCGGAATTGTTCCGGGGGTACCAGGCTATGGCCAGCATGTCCGAAAGGGGTTTCGGAGGCCCCGGCAAGCGATGGGGGGCCTTATGGGCCAAGGGGAAGGGGCAAACCAGCCCACTAAGGGGCTGTGCGCCCCTCCCAACTCCTCTCACGTAACCAGGAGAGGTGGGGGCGCCACCCCTAGGGCAGCCACCCCTCCCGGCTTGGGGGCAAGTTTCCTAGGGTGTGGGGGCGCCCAAACCCATCTAGGGTTTCCCCTGGCCGCCGCCTCCTCCTCTAGATCCATCTATAGGGGCCGGCCCCCTCTCCCCTTCCCCCTATATATAGTGAGGGGGTGGGAGGGCAGCCACACCCTTCCCTTGGCACAGCCCTCTCCTCCTCCAACTCCTCCTCCTCCGTAGTGCTTAGCGAAGCTCTGCCGGAGAACCACGAGCTCCATTGCCAGCACGTCGTCGTGCTGCTGGAGTTCTCCCTCAACTTCTCCTCTCCCCTTGCTGGATAAAGAAGGAGGAGACGTCCCCGGGCTGTACGTGTGTTGAACATGGAGGCGCCGTCCGTTCGGCGCTAGATCGGATCTTCCGCGATTTGAATCGCCGCGAGTACGACTCCATCAACCACTTTTTTTTGTAACGCTTCCGCTTAGCGATCTTCAAGGGCATGAAGATGCACTCCCTCGCTCTCGTTGCTAGCATCTCCTAGATTGATCTTGGTGACACGTAAGAAAATTTTGCATTATTGCTACATTCCCCAACACTAACTTTACCCATTAAGATAATGAGGGTGCTTCTATTTGTTAGTGTATGTTTCATCAACTAGTCCCACTATTACAGTAATCTCACTCTCTCAATATATGTGCCAAGAGGGATGCTCGATTTTGGTGGAACTGCACAAAAACTTTGGGTGCTTCATTGCCTCAACATCTTCCGTCCTTTCCTAGCAGTCGCTAATCTCCGCTTGCTTTCTTCCTTTGCTGTCAGTCGCTTGGCTTATCTCGGCTTCCAGTCAAAGGAAATAGTAATTGATATGCTACCTCACACAGGTTGGTACTCGTCTTTATCCTGATTATTGTGCCTGTCATATGTATTGGTAATTTGGTATTGTGCTACTGTTTGCCGATTTCATAAAGGAGTAATTTGGAGCCTGAACTCGCAGGCAAATCATTACATCGAGTGATTTCAGTAGAACTGCACAAAATGATCAGATGGACAGGTACTTATGTTGCTGCTATGTACTCCAAAGTTCACTCAGACAAGCATCGATGTTGACAAGAAGTGCCTATATTCATTCGAGTATCAACCGGCGTCAACCAATTGTCAAACTCCAAGTATTAGGAGAGTGAACGCCAAAAATGTTGCTTGGTGCATAGCCCAGAAAAACGCAGTCCAGTCTTTGGTCCCAACTTGTGCCTTTTGGTTATCGGCACATATGGTAGCGAACTATATGGCATGGAGTCTAAAGATTCCAGACAAGTTGGTTGACGCGTATATTCATCTGGCACTTAATCAGTCTGCACGCCAAGGATGCTCCATTTCAGTTGAACTGCACAAAAAATTTGGGTGGTTCATTTTCTCAACCGCCTCCTTTCTCGTCTGCAATGTAGAATTTTGGCGAGATACAGGACCAAGATGAGCCAGTAAACTAGTTGGATGAAAGTAGTGGCCAAGTTGCTCAAACCTCCCTCGGCACGAGGCCACTATTTGAGGATAAACCTACAAGCAAAGTTCAGATTGTCTGTGCTGCCTCTTATGTACTCGAAAGTTTACCCGTACAAGAACTAATTTTAGCAAGAAGTACCTCCGATTGAACACCATTTACCAGTCTGTACCCTAGGTGATTAAAGTTCGTCCATGGATCATATTGGCTGTGATCTCAATCATTTGGATGCATAAACATACTGAACATGTGTATATCTGAATCTTTTTGTGAATTATGTATGAATATTGTCGTGTGATCTATCAATCATTTGGATGCATAGATATGCTGAGCTTGTGTATATATGAATCTTTTGAGTTGTTGATAGTGAATGTTGGCTATGAATATGAACGTGTCCTGTGAACCTGAGTTTGATATGAATGTTTACCTTTTCTGTTGTATTTGTGTGTGAACTTGTTAGTATGCCTACTATGGGGTATAAAACGCAGGTCTCTTATAAAAGTAATGTTGTGTCCAATTTATGTTTTCCCTTCTAACCACATTATAGTACATTTTATAGAGACTTATATATACATTATAAAAACATCCCACATTTATATTATTACTATTATCGTATATTTTATAGAGACTTATATATACATTATAAAAACATCCCACGTGTTATTAACTTATAGAAGTAAATGTTTAATGGAAGTTGGCAAGGAAAATCCTGGTTGTGTTTTACTCACAGGCAAGGAAAATCCTGGTGATTGCGTACAAAAGCTTGTGAAGATTTTAAGGACCAATTTAATAATAATGCGCTCAATTTTATTTTGAGAAATAACTCGCTAATTTCTTAATTATATATATAAAAAATGTGCCTCTCCGGTTTATTCTTTGATATTAATTGCTCCTTCTAACATAACATTATATATATAACGAGCCCACCTAATACGTGTATTTCAAGGAAGTGCAAATGGGCTGGGATTTCTTAGAAAATATAAATGGGCCTGATTGACGGGAAATTATTTGTTCACCCAGCCCAGCAAATGGACTGTACATTCTAGAAAACATGGGTTAAATATATGCCACATTTTTGCAGGCTGACATGTGGGCCAATAGGTCGAAGCCTACGCAGGGCGTTGTCAACTTGGTCAACAAATGATTGTGTCATCCACAGCCATTGGATTTATATCCAACGGCCGGCATGCACCTTCAATCTCTCGTCTTCTTCCTCCAGCGTCGCCGGGACCGCCTGGTCCGGCCTCCGGCGGCTAGCGGCTCTGCTTAGCACGCATCGCTGCGAAGCGCTACCCCACCGCCGGCCAGGCTATCCCTCTACCCCTCGACACCTCTTATTATTCTCCACAGACTACAGCCCCATGCCGCAACAGAACCAGTTATAACCCTTCTCCTCCTCTCAATCTGCAACTCCACTGCCGCGTTTTCCCATCTCTGAGTCGTTCCCGTCCGGGGCCTTGCCGTCGTCCACCGCCTCGCTGCGTTCGGTGCGGCGTGGTCAACAAACGAGAGTCATTGGAAGAGGACTGTACGTGGAGAGCCTGATGGCTGGGACCCACGAGGTCCATGGTCGCACGCAAGGAAAGTTCCTCCTTATTAAGCTAAAAAAATGTTTCCTCCACCTGACAGTTGGGACCCACCGGCTGTATCTTCGCACGGAAGGAAGTGCCTCCTTGTTTTGCAAAAAAAAATATTCATCCCGTTGACAGCTGGGACCCGTCAGATTTGGTGACTGACTTGTGGGCCTACTAAGCGGACATGTACGCACGGCTTTGTCAACTTAATCAACAAATGATTCTAGCAGCTGGACCGTTGGATGTTAATCCAACAGCCGTGCTCCTTCTTCAACCTCTGTTCTTGCTCCTGTCTCCCATGGGCGGCACCGCGGCTGTGCTGCCGCGCACCCGAACCAGTGAAGTTTCCCACTCCTCTCCATCTGCGACTCCACTGCCCCGTCTTCCCCATCTCCGAGTCGTTCCAGTCTGGGTGCGCTCGGCACGGTGTGGTCAACATGGTCAACAACCGAGAGTCATCGGAAGATGACTGTACGTGAGAGGCTGACAGTGGGGACACACCACGCCCATGGACGCATGCATGCAACGGAACGCGGCGAGGTCAACATGGTCAAGGAACGATTTCCATCGGAAGTATACTGTACATGGAGAGTCTCAGCTGGTCCACGGCCGCAGCAAGTAAGTGCCTCCTTATTACGCGGAAAATAATTATTCCTCCAACTGACAGCAGGGACCCACTGGACGGGCCACCGTATTTTGTGAAAAAAAGTTTGCCCCCTGACTGCTGGGACCCACCTGACAAGTCCGAGGCGAGGCGGAGGACGCCGGTGCCGGCGTTTAGCATGTACCGCAGATGGCGGCCGGCATCGCCTAGTTAGCTAAGAGTAAGTTAGTACTTGTACGCTACTAGAGTATTAGTGGAAGTAGATAGTTAACTTGGCTATGATGGTTGTCAACGTGGAAGTTCAGTACTCTATATGTGGATCAGACCTGTTACTTTGCTCTGAATGTTGAACTTTCCGTTTGAACATATGGAATGGGCTGTTATTTTTTTAAATGGGTTGTATTTGTCCTCCACGGGTTTAGAGGCTGACTTGTGGGCCTACCAAGTTGACGCGTACACAACCAGGAGATGATTGTACGTGGAGAGGATGACAGCAGGGACCCGCCAAGGTCATGGCAGTACGCAAGCAAAGTGCCTCCTTATTTCAATCCAATAAAAAAATGGCTCCTCGTAATGGATTTCTGACATCTGGGTCCCATGCCATTGTCAACGTAGTCAATAAAGGAGAGAGTTGCACAATGAGTGGCTGACATCAGGGACCCAGCAGCTCGCCCAGTTATTTTTGTTTTGGGTTAATTTGATAAATGCCACTCCAAATCTGGTGTTTCCAAGAAATGCCATTGCAATTTCCAACTTTGAAAAATGCCATTTCATGCCATCCCTAGTGGCATTTTTCGAAGTCTGGAGTGGCGTTTTTCAAAGTTTGCAAATTGCAGTGGCGTTTTCCAAAATTTGCAAAAATTGCAGTGGCATTTTTATGAATCGCCATATTTGTTGTGGCATTTATCTAATTTGTTTTTGAGACAGAAGCAGGGTGTCAACTGGGCTGTGCGGGGCACTCTGGCATGTCTAGACAGCCTTCTCTTTTATGTTTACCACAGACTAGCCCAGTATTTTTTTTCTTTCTGAAAATGGCTAGCCCAGTTTTTTTGTGATTTGCCAAGTATGTCGCTTTGTCAGGCCTATTGGGCTGCAAATCTTTCAAGACAAGGAGAGCTTCATTCGGCTGGACGAGAAATTGGCCTATCAGTAATGAGAAATGGGCTGTACATTTTTAAAACACATCAAACCGGCAATTACTTTCAAATTTCTTTTTTTCATTTCAAGATTTTAAATTGCATTAAATTTATGCATGGACAATTTGTTGGATTTTATATTGATATACATTTATTTTTAAAATCAGTTTGAATGTGACTCGAAATTTCGGGATTAAAAACAGTTCGGACCGCACCGAAATATGCAACATTTTGTATAATTTTTTAACCGTGGCCACAATATGGGCTGTAATGCTAACAAAAAGAATATGGGCTCCAAAAAAAACCTTCAGAATTAGGAAATGCGCTGTAAATTATTAGAAATAATGGCAGATGGGTTGTATGCTGTTTTCCACATATTTGAGGCTTTCCTAAAAAAAAGGTTGACGCACAAGCAGTGACTGTTGGATGTCCATCCAACGGCCGTCGTGCTTCTTCAATCTCTGCTCTTCCTGCTCCAGCCGCTCAAACAAGCGCCGGCGGGACTGCCTGCTCCCTCCTCCCCACGGCCGGCTGTGCTGCCGCGTAGGCTTCACCGCCCCACCGTACTCCCATCGCTGGCCTAGCCATCCTTCTACTCACCCACACCTGTTGTTATTCTCCGGTGACGGCAGACGAACCAGTAAACCCTCGTATAGTCGTACTCCCCTCCGCGTGGGAAACAACTGCCGAGTCTTCCCTGCCTCCGTGTCGTTCCCTTCCTAGGCCTCGCCGTCGTCCACCGCCCTGGTGCTCCCGGCGCGGCCTGGTCAACGTGGTCAACGACCGACATGCCTCTAAAGTGGACTGTACGTGGAGAGGCTGACAGCTGGGTCCACGGCCGCACGCAAGGAAATGCCTCCTTATTACGCGCAAAATAATGATTCCTCCACCTGACATATGGGACCGTATTATGTCAACTTAGTCAATATGCACGATTCTAGCTCCAGTGACCGTATGATGTCCATCCAACGGCCGTAGTGCTTCTTCAACCTCTGGTCTTGTTGCTCCAGCCGCCCAAAGCAGCGCCGGTCATGCCGCATGCTCCTGCCTCCCGTGGCCGGCTGTGCTGCCGCAGAGAACTCACCGCCCCCTACTATTCCCACCGCTGGCAGGCCCTGCAGCGACGGCAGCCTCACATCGCAGCCGAACCGGTGAACCCTCGTACTCCTCTCCGCGCGGGCTTCCACTGCCGCGTCTTCCCCGGCTCCGCGTCATCCCCTTCCTAGGCCTTGTCATCGTCCACCGCCCTGGTGCTCTCAGCGCGGCGTGGTCAACGTGGTCAAGGAACGGCTTCCATCGGACGTGGACTGTACATGGAGAGGCTGACAGCTGGGTCCACAGCCGCAGCAAGGAAGTGCCTCCTTATTACGCGCAAAATAATTATTCCTCCACCTGACAGCGGGGACCCACCAGACGGGCCACCGTATTTCATGAAAAAAACGTTTCCCCCTGACTGCGGGGACCCACCAGCTACATCTTCGCATGCAAGGAAGTGCGTCCGGGCAAAAAAAAACGATTCGCCCCCTGACTGCTGGGACCCACCAGCTACATCTTCGCAGGCAAGGAAGTGCCTGATAGTCAGGACCCACCTGGTCAAAGCGTACGTACATACTGGTCGATGTAGAGGTGCGCACGTGTCGTAGTAGAGGCGCGCACGTAGCATGTACACGTACGTACAGCAGCCTGTGTGCAAGAAAGAAAATATGGCCACGTACGTACATACGGGCAGGGTCTCGAACGCCTACTCGCGCATACGTACGGCCAGGGCTCGTGTACATGGCTGGGTCGGAACTGAGAAACAGCGTCGTCGTCGTGTTCATGGGGAGCCAACCGGCTGGGTCGAAACGGAATGCGTCGTCGTGTTCACCGGGAGGGCTTGGACGGAACAGCCGATGGAAACGAGGCCTGGCGTACCGCAGAACGGAGGAAACGGCCTTGTGTTCGACCGGCCACGTTTGAAACGGGATCCTGTTCATCGGGAGGGGTCTAGCATACCGCAAAACAGAGGAAACATACCTCCTATGGTCGAAACGGGGTCCTGTTGATCGTGAGGGGTGTGGCGTACCGCAAAACGGAGGAAACGAACTTGTGTTGGAGCGCTACGGTCGAAACGGGGGTCCTGTTCATTGGGAGGGGTGTGGCGTACCGCAAAACGGGACTCCACGGGATATTGTTCATCTCCACCGTCAACTCCCTCCAGCCTCCACGGGCTACTGTTCATCCACCGTCGACCTCCTGCAGCCTCCACCTGCGACTGTTCATCCACAGGCTCCTGTTCATCCAGCCTCCACCACGCGCTACTCCACCGGCTACTGTTCAACCAGCCCTCTCCACGGGCTCCTGTTCAACCACCCCTCCACGGGCTACTGTTCATCCAGCCCTCCACCGTCTACTGTTCATTCTGCCCTCCACGGGGTGGTCCTGTTCATCCTGCCCTCCACGGGGTCCTGTTCATCCAGCCCCAACCGGCTCGATCGATCGGGGTCCTCTTCATCCAGAGGCAACACCACGGGGTCATGTTCATCCACCCCCACCGGGAACTGTTCATCCAAACCCCCC